>NC_091490.1:18077483-18377483 GCF_947461875.1 Haliaeetus albicilla | reverse complement strand
CCTTCCTCTCCTCCGGGTGTCAGACCAGAGGCAGACTCCTGTCTTTGGCACAAATCGGGGAGGACGGGGCGGGGGGGGGGCAGGTATCTGGCAGTCCCTCATCCTCCTGTGCAAGCAGGTGTATCCTCTGCCAGCAGTGCCTGAAGCTCCTTCCCTGCCTCCTGTAGAGGAGCCCATGCTGTGGCCAGCCTCTGAAGGCTGTACAAGCTCAGACTGCTCAGGAACTAGCAAACGACAGGGCATCCTGCAAGGAGCAGGAAGGAGAGGGGCCGCTGCCAGCAAGGAGCCCCCTGAACACGGCAAAGGCAAGCAGCTGGGGCACGTACCACGGTCTGGGCCTGTTTGTGTGACACAAACAAAGAAGTATCTATCAAAGGCTGTAGCTTACACCAAGGAGTAATGCTTCTTCCCTTTGAGCAGAGGGTGCCTCTGTGCCCAGGCAACACCGCAGGCTGGTCTGGAAAAAGCAAAAAGGGTACGTGCTGTGGAGGATGGACAAAAGCAAGGCAGAGAAGGACGGAGAAATTAGTTTTTTCTATCACAGAAAGTTATCCCAAGCAGCCTATAATAACGCTGGCATGATGGAGGAATCGAAGCCATGCCCATGGCTAGCAACCACGCTGCTGCGCTCTGGGGCTTGAGCAGATGCCATAGTTGCGGTGCATCCCAAGGGGAGGAAGGAGGCTTGCACAGCATGCAGCGGCCGTTTGCTCCCCACCAAGGCATTTTGTCAGAGAGCCTCCCGTTCTGACAGCAGCCAAAGGAGATGCTGCAGATAATAGGAACATCAGGGCAAAAGCCAGGGCCATGCCACAGCAGAGGCAGTTTACATGTATTCACTAATCCTCCCTGGAGTTCTCTCCCATGAACTTCCTTTGCATCCTCTTGAGACTACGAAAACTCATAGCACCCTCATTATCCGTCAGTGTTGTTTTTCTTTCCCAAGACGTGTAATTCACAGCTACTGACACAAACAGAGCCAGCCCTGCAGGCAATGGGGCTGCTGAGGGCAAATGGCCTTGGGGCTCAGGGCATTTTTACCCCAAACCCTCGTAAACCTGCCCAGCCCTGCTGCACATCCCAGCACGGAGATGTGGCACTCCTGGCCACCCTGGCACACTCCACTCTCATACACCAAGGAGCAGTAGCTCACACCGAGGCCTGTTAGCTGCTAAGCACTGGAAGTGCTGCGGCCAGCAGGGTAACAACAAGTGGAGAACCAGCATCTACACACCATATCACACAGGACTGCCACAGTTTTACAATATGCAGTGCCTAAGTCCCTTCTGCATTTGTCTGTTAATCCTTTAAGCTTCTTTGAACTTAAGTCTTGCACAGACCTAATCACACTGCCAACATTCTGCTAATAATAGCAGCAGCCCTTCAGGCTTTCAGGAGCACTGATTGCAGCCTAACAAAACTGCAGCAATGCTCCCATCTCAGAGGTATCCTCCAAGCCAGCCCTTTCTCAGTCTGGTGAGGAGAGAGCAGCAGATTGCAAAGCTAAAACGCTCATTTTGGGACCCTCTGAGTCCCACCCAGGCTGTTCACCCGTGTTTCACACCCCATGCCGTCTGCTGCTGAGCTCCTCTGGGGGAGTCAGCAATTAGCAGCCCTATAATGAATGTTAAAAGCATTTAATTAAATGAATATATTCAGAGTTAAACACATTGCTAAGTCTGATCAATGCAAGCACAAAGATAAACAAAGCCCCACAGGCACAAGGACCTTGTCTACATGGGACCGTAACCTGGAATGCCTTCCTCTGAAGATGCACTTGCCTTTCACTGTGGGTGTAGTTCTTCTCTGGGGTAACTCCTGCAGAGACACCCCGGCTGGGAGCATACTTGCTCTGTCAGTGAAGAGGTGGCCAAGCTTAGGTTGACTGCCTGGCGGGGAGGAGAAAGGCAGGTTTCAAAATGTGGTGCAGCACTGCTGTCTACATGATCATTTTGCAGTCTTTTAATTACTTCAGAAAAATGATTTAATTAAGACCTCTTCTGTAGAGTTCTAGTTCAAAACTGCAGCCTCTCAGCTTTACTGGTTTTAAACTGAAAGAACAGTCCCTGAGAGAGGACACGCTGAGGCTCCTTACGCAATGCCTGGGGGGGCTCCTGGAGCTGACCTCTGTCTAGCAGAGATGACACTGGATCACTGTGGTTTCAAGACCACCAGCACCTGGGGAAAACACCCACGCTCTGTGTGAAGGCTGCAATTTGCAGGGAGAGGGACACGCACTCAGCCATAAATAGCTTTCAAGGTTTGAGGAACTTTCCGAAGTACTAAGTGTGGGAATTATTCATCCACACTAGTGCTGGCTTGCAGGGACAGCGCCGCCTCATACCCATTTAACGCACTCAATTTTAAAGCCAATTTACTTAACTAGATTTTAGTACAAAGAAGGCTAGAAACGTATCTCACTCTCCCGGGTCATACCATGGTGGCATTTTCTTAGGTCTCAAATACACGTAACCATCGATACTGACAGCAATCAATTTAACAACTCAGCTGGCCTTTGCCTTTTGTTGAGCACGTTTCCCAATTTAATAGGTTAAAACTTGAGGTCCTGAGAGGCATCTTGTTTCCAGCTCTGTTATGCATTACAGCCCTACAGACCTGGGTGTACACTGGGAGTCTCCACTTGCCCAGCATTTCACATCCATAGGACGTCTTTGCAGCTACACTGCAGGTACAGCATGGGAAGAAGTCCACAATAAAACTCTCATGATAGATAAGAGCCCGGAGGGCTTGGAGACCAACCACCACCTTCAGGTATATCCCCTGGACCTTGGAGAAGCCAAACAGTGAACAAGAGCACCAGAATCACCTGCCCTTGAGCAGAGGCACTCGGAGGCCATGCAACACCCTGCCGCTCTCCCCTGCTCCGCCATCGGACCAAAGATACCGTGCAAAACTGCCTCCGAATTCTCTTTCTGCAGAGGATGCCAGGAAGTCGATGTGACCAGGCTTTCCGCAGGGCTGCCCACTCAGGAGGGGTAAAAGCAGGAGGGTTGGGCAACCCAGACACACAGCACAACACCGTTGCTCCTGGGGAGTCTCATTCTGGCTGTGTCCCTGGGGTCAGCGGCTCTATGCTGGGAGGGCTCAGCCCAGCTCCCATGTCCCACTACAGACTGCTAATTTTACCGAACTCAATAAACCGAGAGGACTGAGGAGAGAGCAACAGGAGTTACAAAACAAACACACCCAAACAACACATGAAGAAAGGCTGAAGGATGGGGTTTAACCTAGGGCGGAGAAGAAGCACTCGCTGCAGAGAGGGCTGTGACAATCATCAGGTGCTCTCTACATCCTTTATGAACAGGGCAAGAAACATGCAACCCCATTTCCAACAAAGGCAGGGGAGGCTGTTAGGATATACAATAGTGGGAGCCATGGGGATGCCTATGGAAATTGCAACATAAGGATGTTGTGGAAACCCTTTCCTCAGAGGGCTGCAGAAGAGCGCAGTTCCCCCAGGCTGCGTGAGAGCTGGAGGTGGACAAGACCCCACCAGCCCCAGCATCACTTGCTCTGCAGTGCTTCCATGCAGCGGTCCTGGAGCAGCAGGCTGGGAGCCAGGAGGGAGCTTCAGCTTCCCTGAGCTGGCAGGGCTCTGCCCCACGTAGGTATCACCTGCCGGCTGGAGGAGGGAGAATCCCTTCAAGAGAGGAAGCTGCAGCTCCAAGATTAGACTCTGGCCCCTGATAGCACCCAGGGTTTCCCTGCAGAGCACTGCTGAGCGCGCAGCCAGGGCAAGCCAGCAGCCCTGGGCATGGCCATGCTGGGATAAGTGTTAAGCTTGTCCCTGCAGAACCGTTATTGCAGATACTTACTTGCACAGGAGCAGGAGGGGAAGGAGAGCACACAAGCAGCAGCTGCACAGGCACCCTAAGGGCCTGTCTCAGAGACAGGGGAGACAGAAGTAAAGAAAAAAAAAAAGGCAAAGAGTCATAGGGTGCCCTGAAGGTTTGAGCTTGGCTCTAGGCAAAGGCAGCTGTAACTTGCACTCCAGATTTTACACCATCTAAAACTTCTGAAATTCCAACCTGGGGATGGGGGCTCTACCTCCTCTCAAGACTATTTATTCCTTCCCCCCCCCCCCCCCTTCTTGTTCTGCATTTTCTCCTGTTATCACGATCCCCATCCTTCAGACACATCGCTTAGCAATACATCACATTCAACGGCATTCCCTTTATTTTATAGCTAAGGACACAATCTTGTGTGGCAACTCCCACAGATGACATCTCAGAAGGAGCGAGATAAATCCGGCTGCCCCAGCAGAGGGGAGCCTCTACAGGGTGCTGGCAGCAGCCACGGCACCCAGGCCTTCTCCCACCCCAGCTCTGCCAGGGCAGCTCCAGCAACACCCTCTGGCCAGGAATGTTGGCTCCAGACTGCTGGACGGTGTTAGGGAAAAGGTCTTTAAATCCACTTTTACAAACCACCTGAAGCAGCAAAACTACCCAGAACTGGTTAAAAGAACAGCCAATGTGTTCATGCATTTATTCCTAATGGTCTGCACAACCCAGTCCCAACTCAAGATTTTGTTGTTTATGGGCACAACATGTTCATTTTATGGGAACAGACCTGCTCTGTGCTGGAAGACTTCCTGCAAGCGGCTGTGGTGTTAATTTAGAAGATGGCATTCTTCCCAAACAGTCATTATTAAACCAATAACCCTATGTTACCTCCAGCATCAAGGGGCAACGTGCTGTTGGAGGCAAGACAGAACAAAGGTCCTGGCTGTAGTAATTGCAAAAGGGCTTAGGGGCTGTTCTCTTCAGGGAAGGGAGAGATGCAGCCTGGCCAAACTCCAGTGCGTGTGGTTTTAAAGATCCTCATTTGAGTTGTATTGTGTTGATGTGCAGCGTTAAAGAGCTGCCACTTCTGCACCCATGCCTGGCTGAGTTACAGGAACTATTTTCAGCATCTCTCTGCCAGAAACGACATCTCTCATGACTTTTATCATGGAATGGGTGCATGTTTGTAATCAGCTTGGAAAAATCTGTTTCTCAGCTTAATTCTAAAGCCTCATCTTTGCTACAGAAGCAACTGTACTCAGTAACACAGCTTTCCCTCCCTTTAGCAGCATGGGGAATGATTTGCAGTCCTGGGAAACTGGTCACAGCATAAGCCTGCAGGGTTTTGCAACATCAATGTTTGATGCCTTCAGTTTAAGTGCTGAACACACTGTACAAGAACAAGTGGGCAGCCTGAACTGGGAACTCTTCTGTAGTGCTAAAATTGCCAATCATTTGCAAACCCTGTAAGCTCATCAGTAGTTTGTGCAGCAATTTTATCAATTCACAGTGGGAGGCAAGGGGTTAATGCCAAGGTTAAAAACACTACAGAATTTGTCTCAATTCTTTCAATTCTGGTAATCTTAAGGATCACCTTGCATGTTCCTACAGCAAACTTGCTCAAAAAACATTTCATTTAAATGCCTTCACAAAATGTCTTTCTGAACAAACAGACCACCCAGGCTTTGCAAGGGCAGGGATATCAACCATCAGCCTAAGATGACACAGACCAGCCATAAATGCATCAACCACGGTTGCGGATAGCCTTGCCATCATTGGAGAATGCAGCTTCCTGCACTGTGTCTGTAACCAAACTGATGCTAGCTGTTCCTCAGAGCTCTTTTCAAAGGAATCCCAAACTTCAGTCCTCCCACGCTGCCTGGGACACAATGCGTCCACGCAGAAGTCTGTCTCAGTCTGTATTTCTGCAAGCAAATAGATTAATACATTTCTAATCGTTTGGTTTGGCCTTAACAGAGCATCAGCATTTGCTGTCTGGCTAAGGTTCTAGCAGTGTTTCTTCAATGGGGAAGAAGATTAAGGAAACAGCTTGCCTAGAGAGGCTGGAATCTCCATCACTGTCTAACCCATTCCTACATCTTGCCAAACATCTCGCAGGAATGAGTTAAGGAACCTTATTTCTGCATGAGGCAGGGTGGCAGGCTTGAAGACATCTTGAAGTATTTTCTAGTCCTGCCTATGATAGTTTGCTGCCCTCATCAAATTGTTCTGGGATCACACATTAGAAACGCGTTGATAGAGCTCTGCCATGCAGCTAATGATGAGACTGCCTGTGCCTCCTGAATCTTTCTACATGACCTCATTTCTACAGGATTTGTTTTTCACAATCATTCATGCATTTTATCTCCATTAAAGAATCCCCAGCTTATAGACAGGAAATTTAAATCTTTTTAATGTCATTTTCCCCAGGTGAGGAGAAGGTGGTGCGAAAACAAAAGTAGGTCTAAAGTCACAGGTTCAGCCTCCCTCCTTGCTTTGGACTGAAGAGCAGTGCCATGCTCTTATGTTATCTTCAAGGCCAGTTGTTGCACATGCAATAATCCCATCACAGTGGGCGACAGCAGCCCAGATAAGCTACCCTCAAGCCCATTGCCACTGTGCCGTCAACACTGGGATGCCTCAGCAAATTCGAGGCTGTCCTGGTTTCAGCTGGGATATAGTTAACTGTCTTCCTAGTAGCTAGTACAGTGTTATGTTTTGAGTTCAGTATGTGAAGAATGTTGATAACACTGATGTTTTCAGTTGTTGCTCAGTAGTGTTTAGACTATAGTCAAGGATTTTTTCAGCTTCTCATGCCCAGCCAGGGCACCTGACCCAAACTGGCCAACAGTGTATTCCATACCATGTCACGTCCCATCTAGTATAGGAACTGGGCAGTGGGGGCAGGGAATCGCTGCTCCGGGACTGGCTGGGTGTCGGTCAGCGGGTGGTGAGCAATTGCCCTGCGCATCATTTGTACATTTCAATCCTTTTATTACTACTGTTGTCATTTTATTAGTGTTATCATAATTATTATTAGTTTCTTCTTTTCTGTTCTATTAAATCGTTCTTATCTCAACCCACGAGTTTTACTTCTTTTCCTGATCTTCTCCCCCATCCCACTGGATGGGGGGGGGAGTGAGTGAGCGGCTGCGTGGTGCTTAGTTGCTGGCTGGGGTTAAACCACGACAGAAGCTTTTGTTCTCATCTTTAATGCTCTCACGAGTTCACATCCCACAGACCCAACAGAAGCCTCATTTTTCATGTTCACAATGAGCTGCAGAAGAATTGTACTCGGGACTGTCAGGTTCCTGCACAGCTCCCTGTCTTGAGAACCAAGAAGTCTGACAACCAAAAATCTGTTCCTGCAGGAAATCAGAATGATGGTCCACACCACAGCTGTAGGAGCACCTCATTTGTTTAACTGGACTTTAAGCAAATGAATCAGTCTAGCTAGCCAATTACCTTCACATAACCGTACACCACTAATTTCTGTGCGCATCCATGGAAACACAATATACAGAACAGCTATTTCTGTAAGTTTTTTTATTAAAAATACAGTCCACAAAGCAGATCCCCCATAACCAGACATGAGTTACAGTGTCTGGGCTCCCCCCTTTGCTACCAGAGAGGGCAGCTCAGGACTGCAAAGCCATTTATTTAGCAGCAGAGAGCCTTTCACGAGTGTCAGCATCCTCTCTTGACACCAAGAGGCCTCATGCCTGCTCAGAACTACCATAGCTCTGTTTGCATCACAGGAAACACCTTCCAAATGGACAATTTATTGAAAAACTAATGGATCGTCACAGAAACAGGTGACAGAGGCAGGAGCAAACAGGATGGGAAACTCCTACTTCCTCTCATTTGAATGAACACAGTAATTTTTCTTCTGGGGCCATTTATATATTCTGCAAAACTTCATTAGCCAAATAAAAACAGTGGTAGGTCATTTAGTTTATGTACATGAAAAAAAAAACAACACCCCTATCCTGAAGTACTGAATTCTAGTTAGAAACCATACCTACAGGATTTACTAAGAGCAGCAACTCATACCTCTTCCTTCTTAGATTACAGGTACCACAGAACAAGTTCAGCATAAGATACTTGAAATTCTTTACTCAAGATTTTACTACGCAAACACACTTTTCCCCCCATTAAAAAAAATAGATTAGAGGAAGATATAAACATCTTATTTATTAAATCAAATAGAAATGCAAAATATATTTCACATGCCTTACATGGAAAAGAGATGAACTTCCAAGACTTTAAAGCAAGACTGTGTCAGCTGACACGCAGGAAATCGGAACATTATAAACAGTCACAAAGAGGAGGAAGGACTGGGGGGAGGTGACATGGGGATGATGGGCAGTTCCTCCCCACTCTGAGAAAGCTCTCCTAAAAACAAGAATGGAGTTTATGCTGAGCAAGCATCACAAGCCTGAAATTAACTTTAACGTATACTTATTTTGGAGGAAGTTGTCTAAAGAAGTACAAGTGGCTAATAGCTAGTCAAAACAGTGGTCTAAATTACATATACCATATTCATAGGAAGTGGACATGGACTTATTTTTTGAACATCAGTAGGGACAGCAGGAGAATCGGAAACATCAAAAAAAGCTTTTAAAAGCTGGATCAATCCACGGCCACATTCTGTGCAACTCTGCTATTAAAATAAGAAAAAAAGATGAAAAATAGAACTACTTTTCTAAATATTTTAATTACTTTGTCATCCTCCAACTCTTCCTCCCTCCTACACAATTTCTTGGAAGCTGAAATGACAATCAACAGCAAATACAAAGCATACACCAATAGTATATTCCACAGTTTTTCTGAAGAGTCAATAGTCCAGCAATTTTAAAGTGATCTATGTGCAAAAAATAAACACATGAAAGAGTTTCTTAAAAAAAACAACAACAAAACAACAAAAAAACCCCCACTGCAGCCTTAACTTCTACTTAAAAAAATTTCTGAGGATTAGCACTAAATTTCCCAGTGGAGGACAGATCAGTAACTGCAAGTATTCTGCCAAACCTGCAACTTGGTGTTGCAGAACTGTCAACATCCCAAGTTTACTACCTGCTGGCAAGTGGAAAACAGACTGTATCCCCAAAAGGAGTGGGAAAACGACTATTCATAAGCTGGTCTTCTGATATACATAAACATATGGTGCAGGTATGTATTCAGAGACTACTACCTACAGCTGAGGACAGTCCTCCCAGCATGACTAACAGTAAATGATTAACAATAAAATGTGCAAGATTCATAAGAGCAGTATTTGAAATGTTCCTGACTGCTCAATGCCCCTAGGCCTAAACTATCCCCTCATTAATAGTGGTGTAAGTCAGGCCAGCTCTGGTGAAGTTACAGTAGAAATCGCTGTGCATGAAGATTTCTGTGTGAAAAGAACAGTCCCTTGAACTACAGACTAGTTCAGTCCTGACCACACTACAATAGGGAATTGTGTTTAAACCATGAGTAATCATGTAATCATCTCCCAGCATAGTACTTCTTTTCTGCACAAATGGAATGTAAATGGCCAAGATTTACAACTGATGATTTTGCAGATTTAATGGATTATATTTCTTTAATGGTTCTGGCAATGCAAACTTGGTTAAAAAAACAACACCAAAAAAACCAACCAAAAAAAAAAAATCCCACGCTCACTGCTGTCTGCTTTTTTCTTTATTTGATGACTTTATCTGGCACACCGGGTTTTCTAACAGTGCGTAAATGTTCAAAAACATCAAATTACTTGGGCTGGGGTGGGGGAGAAGGGTGGTCCTATGGTTAAAGTCCAGGTGTGAAAGACACACCACAATAGGTGATAAAGCTAAATCATGTTTGGGTAAATCGTAACTCTTATGTCTCAGTCATTAGTCTCGTAAACGGAGCAGACACCCCAGTTCCTAAGCAAGGGCTGTGAAACAAAACAATCACCAACTCATAAAATGCCTTGAGTTTCCCAGATGAAAACTCAGAAGAGGAGCAAAACATGAGCAGTAAAGTCACTTGGTGTTTAATGGCTTTCAAAGTCACCTTGCAAAACAGTTCAAATATCAAAACTATCCCCAACTCGAAAGCCAAATGGCAGTATTCTCCCTTCTACTACCCACTCCTGTGTGGGACAGAGGAGCGTTATGGAAGCTGAGGGGGAGACCAGCTGTGGGAATGTGACTAGTCTTTGCCAGTGTGAAGGAGTAGCACACTGGACCACAGAAGAAATCTCACCCAACAACATGAGGCCTTGAGGATGAAGAATGAAGGCAAACACACTTGGCCTGATGCAAACACATACCTTAATGCAGGAAAATGGTGGTTCTGGTGCAGTTCAAAGCACAGCCAAACTGGTTTCACTTGCTGAGGATGGCTAAACACTAACAACACACATCAACATGTGTTTCAAGTGCTGTTAGAACCATACCGTATACAACGCTTGTCCTTGTTTCCCCCTCCCATAATGCACTAAAGTAAATCCAGACCTTGAGGAATAACTTGCATAGTAAGAAAAGGTCATCAATTTAATCATTTACTTTAAGCAGGCAAGCAAATTTGTAAACATTCAAAAGCGGCAGCATCCAAGTTACAAACAAATTAAGGAAAAAAGAATTGAGATTATTAAGGTTCTTTATCCTCTCAAAAATTTTGGAAATAATCTTTTAAAACACTGCAAACATTGAACACTCAGTTACACCTCTTCTAATCCTGCTAGTAGTCCTGCCTTCCAAGGAATTCTGCTTTCTAAAATGCATGGTCTCACAATTGCCATACTTTTTAGCATTTGCCTTTTGGAAAGTCAGCTACTGGATCATTTCACCTCAGCCTAAATCCCGTTAGCAAAGGGAATGCTTGTGTCTTGATTCAACACCTCTTTAACTTCTGAGGGCAAAGCATCAAAGAGGTGATCTTCCACCACAAGCCCGCTTTTCCTGAGAAGCTGACACTGCCCCAGAGTGGCTGGCAGACGGTCCAAGCAGTTTCCCTTCAGTTCCAGATGAGTCAGCTGCAACAGCTGACTAACTTTATCTGGGATTGAGGTAATACAGTTTTGTCCCAGACTCAAAGTCCTCAATTTAACACATTTAAACAACTGTTTTGGCAAAATGTCGACTTTGTTTCCTGTGATGTGAAAATGCTGCAGATTTTGAAGCAAACCTATTTCCCCTGGAATCAATGCGATTGAGTTGTAGCTTACATCTAAACACCTAAGTTTCTGTAAACTGAACACTGCGGCTGGTAAGGATTCGAGTTTGTTATTGGAGAGATAAAGAGACTCCAAATTCTTTATGTGGGTAATGGAGGAAGGAATGTTGACTATTTTATTGTGCCACAGCTTTAAACAAGTCAATCTTTTTAAGTGCTGGAAACTGATGATTTCTTCAATTGTGCGTATGCTATTTGACTTTAAATCCAGTTCCTGTAAGTTAGAGAGGCTGAAGATGGCATGGGGAATTCTCTCCAGTTCACAGTTCTGCAGCTCCAACTCTGCAACATTAGTCATTTTCTTAAGGCTATTGAGTACCACAAGCTTAGTGCCATCATTATGAATGACTAGTTTTGTCAGATGTGGTGCCACATCTGTGATATTGGGGGGAATTTTGGTCAAATTGCTCTTCACGTGGAGAATTTTAAGGTGTCTCAACTCTCTGAGAGATTCAAGCCCTATCATTTTATTGTTTTCAGAGTTCAAATTGCCTATCAAGTACAATTCACGGAGGTTTTTAAGCAAATACACCCACGCAGGAATTTCTGCAACATCTGTGAATTTCACATGAAGGCATCTCAAGTGGTCCCGGAGGAAGCTGAAGGCAGTCTGCTCGACCTTCGCAGGGCAGTGGCACAGATGAAGCTCCTGAAGATTTGTCATCTGGGAAATTTTTGCAGGGATTTTTGCTTCAGGAATCAGCTCCAGTTTCAACACATCCAGGTCTGTCAGATCAAACACTGCATCGGGGACCCCTGATAGCATGAAGAGATGCAACTCTTGCTTGTCCTGGGCATTGCGGGAAACATGTTGTCGCAGCTTTTCAAAAGTCCATTCATGGTTTAAACTAATTTCCCGTAGTTTGTTCTCACTTACCTCTGACAAGAAGACACCAAATCGCTTAGAATACAGCTGGTCATACTGATCTACCATATGCAAGAGAAATGCAAAATCATTTTTGACATCAGGGATATCACTGAAGCTACTCTCTTCTCTGACCTTTTCAAAAGAATATTCTTTTAAAGGTATTCGGAACAGCCAGAAAAGTGTGTAGAGGCAGATAAAGCCATAGACACAAATGAGGGAAATATAGCTGATAAGCAGCTTCTTCAACATGTAAGCCATGTTGTGTGTACATTCAAACTGTGTGTAGCCAATCAGGTGTTCCACTTTTGGGTTGCAGATGTGTTCAAAACTAATGGTGTTGACAAAGTTTGCAGTATAGCAGAGAATAAATATGAATTTGACAGTCTTGATGACAGTCTGGCCTACATAGAGCTTGTAAATCAGATCACTGTCCTCCACATGAGCCCGGAACTTACGGACTTTCTCAAACAGCGCTTTGGCTTGTTCTCCGTCTTTCTTATCTAAAATAGTGACGCTGGGAACCTCGATCATTGGCTTGTCAGCTGAAAATTTGAAGCCAGACTTTGTTATCATGGGAGTGCTGGCACTTGGGCTTCCTTCATCACTGCTAGTGGAAACATACTTGGGCAGGGACTGGGCACCAGTTAACCTCTGTTTGTTCTCCTCTGAGTCCTCACATGCAGTTTCAGACAATGCTTTTGTAGTCCAAGGGGACTCAAAGCACTTCCCTAATATAGACACAAAATGCTCAATTTTTGAGCAAGTCTTGGGGTACTTGAACCAAAAATTGCTACTGACTATTAAAATGATAGTATGGATGAGAACAAGATAGGGAAAATACTTTGAATACCAAGGAAGAGCCAAATGATAGCACATCTGGTTAATAAATACGTATTGCTGAAAATCCAAATTTGTTTTACGGCCTGAAGAATCTTTCTGCTCCTTCTTCACCTCCTGGCCTGATTCAGTGGGTTGATACTGAGAAGAGGTAGCTCTGCTCAGGGGTACATCAGGTGTTACAGTAGGGGCACTTCCGAAGGAAACCGTTCTCATTGATGCTTCTTCTCCTTGACCAGTGGTTGTTTCAACAGTTGTAAAGTCAGCCTTCCCTGACGTGCCGGGTTGTGCTTTTGAATTTACAGTAGACTGCAAAACTGGCAAGCAGACCACCTGGTCTTTGGTCAGCTGCATGGTTCCAGCAAAAATGGCAACCATTAACATAACAACAGCTAGATAATCCATAAATACATCCCACCATGGTTTCAAGATACGGTAAGTTGGCTGGATGTCATTGAGCGATGCAACTTCTGCAAGGGTAAACATTCCTACAAGAGAAAAAAGACAAAATCAGTATTGTTGACTGATGAGCAGGTTATTTTACCATTTAATAACAATCACACCATGACATACAGATCCTCAGAAGGTTCCAGTTTTCATTATGTTTTGTTGCCTGTCACACGTTGTCCATCATTCCACTCAACATTGTTTTCTCAAAGGGTATGTACTGAAATGATGCATTACTTCAGCATCAAAACAGAAGTCTTCTCACTTCAGGCCAGATGATATTTACATATCTTTGCCACTTCACAGTACAAGCATCAAGGCCTGCTCTGTGCAACTGAATATCTGAAAGGTAAAGTGCTGTAGCTGATATGTATTAATAATATGAAGAGCAACAACTGATTACACTGCACAAAATCTGACTCTAAAAATGACTGCTTGAGTCTGAACACATGAAATCCAGCACTAGCATTATTTTGTAGTACCTTGCATTTAAACAAAATAGCATTTGTTAAATGCTCTGCACCTTGCTCATGACTTGCACAGCACATTTTAGGTCTCTTGTTACATTATGAGCAAGGTCTCTCATTTCTTTTCATCTAACACAATAACAGTCAATGTCTCCCACTCCTTGCTATTGAGCATCCACATTGCTTACCAAATTGATTGGCTCCTTTCCTTTAAGTACCACTGCACAAGTGAAAGTCTTGCAGTTACTACATGAATATTTGGCACAATTTTTTTTAATGCGTTTGGATGTTTTATAGTGAGAAAAAGTTATCACCTATTCATTGGAAAAAATGGTACTGTAAAATTTTTTTTCCCCAATTAATGAAGAAATAATCCTTCCTCAGAAAAACCCGACCCAGCTAACCAAGAAAAAAAACCCCCACAGCTCTTCTTAACATAATGGGGAAAATATTTTTTTCAGATTATCATCACAGTCTGGTGATCATAGGAAGCAGGTTAGTCCAGGTAGCACAGGAGCAGGCTGCAAGGCTTTCACTTTAATTTAAACATATGCACTGTGAGACAAAAGTGGCAAACTGATCGTGTGAGAATCCAAGTCTCTTTGCAGCTTTAAATAGCTTGCTTTGCTTTTTGTTTTGACAAAATCTAGAGGACTCAACTTATCAGCTTTTTAAAAAATAAGCTTCCTGTGCAAGCAGGATGTGGTAAAATCATCATTTTAACTGCTGAACTTGTGACCCAAATTTGCCATTTCTAAAGTAAAATATGCAGCTTGTGTGCACACATGGAGTGGGCAAGGAGACAGGATGAATATTATCACACAGAGTCTGGCTCCTTTTGGTTGGGAGAAGAACAGCTTAGCAGAGCACAAGGAGATCAAAGCAGGCAGTATAAAGATGCATCAGATTGATTATTTTTAACTTATAGCATACCAATTTGTACAGACCTGCACCTTACAAACCCTAAAGGACAGTGTCACAGGCAATGAATATACAACACGATCATTTGATTATTTCTAGGCTCCATTTCTCTGAAGAAGATAACAGACATTTGTACATGCGGAACTCAAATATCTGCTACTGCCTATATGGTCAAAGGCATGCATTAGCCCCTCTCCTTTCCCGCACGAGCACAAGCAGCTCCCATGGTCTCGGTCTACGGGAAAGGCCAGAGGTTGCCGTCACAGAGCCCGGCATGGAGCTCACGATGAAAGCATGTCCTTCACCACAGGGAGGGATCCAGCCCCTGGCCTCCCACGCTCTCCTCCCAGGAGCTTTTACCAGTTTTGCATACCTAGCCTGGGATTTGGTGAAGGCAGCCAGAGAGGAGAGGGTTTTATCTCACTGCAGGGCTCCTCTCGGTGCTCTCGGCACAGTTGCCAAAATGTAAAAGTTAAGGCGCAGTTCCTCAGGGAATGGTCAGAAGGAACTTCCAGCTCTCTCTCTATTTTCCAGTGGGCAAATGAATGTCAAATACTCCTCCCTCATCAGTAACACAAGTTGTCGGTCGGGGCCTTACAGATCTCCCAGCTGCACAAGAGCCTCCTCCCAGCAGCATGTGGTTCCTCAGCCTTTCCCCACACACCTCCCCAGGGCTGTAGTTGCTGTAGGAGGTGCTGAAGGACACAGACCAGTAACACACCCCACAGCTATCAAAGCCCCACAGTGCTGTACTTGAAGTTGGCTACAAACTCCCATTTTCTTTAATGTCTCCCGGTGCTTACCTAGACTGAGTCACAGCATGACTGCTTGCCCTAGAATTGCTACCTTTGACATTTAAATAACAACTGTGTGCAAAAGAAGAGCATTAGTCATTTGTACTAATGTGAACAGATAGATATAAAAGGACCCTCCTTACTCCTAAGTCACAGCTGCCACCTGCCCAGGACAGGAGAACCACAGAACAGCAGCAGAGGTGGTTTTTTTTTTTTTTTTTTTCCCTGCACGGATTTTTACCTTTCTTGGAAGCTGTTTGGAAGGGATGCTCTCAGATCTCCAGGCTGTTTTCACTGTGGTCTCACCCACCTTGGCAGCCACAAGAACTTCTCGTCCACTAGGTTACTAGTGCAATAGTTCAACAGGAGAGCAGAGCGCCAAACGCTTCGCAAGGACAAGTCACGCACGCTTACTACAGCCATGCCTCTGCACATAGAGCTATGCAATGTGCAGGGAGAAGGAGGCAAGCAGGGTGGGAAGGAGGAATGAGATGACTGCTGTAACAAACGTGGGTAGCTGCTACTGCTTGTTCCTCTGGGGCTAGCCTTTCCCTCAACTTTGCACTAGCTAATTACATGGGAAGTTACTTCATTGCGGTTTGGGGCACAACCTGCAGGATTCCTTTCACAGAATGAATGTGATTTTTTTGCTTCTGCCATGAGAACACGTGGATAAAGCACTGAAACCCAAGCGCTGCAGACGTGGCTGCTCTAAGCTACTGAAATAATGGAAAAGAAATGAGAGAGCACAAAGTGATTCCAGCTAGACTTAGTAAGAACAATTAAAAAAAGCTAAAGCTAAAAATCACCTCTACCAGACCTCTGTCTTGCACACACACAAAATTATTTTAAAAAAGGAGACACAATAGAGCCTGTGTAATCCTCTTTGTGAGGCTGTAGGCAGCGTGGTGTAACAGGAGCTTTACACCAAAAAGTACCACATTCAATGCTCTGAACATGTCTTTTCTTTCAAGTTACTGATACTCACAGAAGAGCTGCTGTTTTGGCAGAGATTAGCAGTTATAAAACACAAAAAATCCCTCTGTGGCATTACTGTCTAACACTGTGTCTCATAAAAGAGAGGCAGACCTTTTTCTAGCTAGCAAAAATCAATGCCAGGAGCTGAAAACAGGTTTCTGTCCTCAGATGTCTAAAGTATTTAAATGCTCCGAGTCTTAAAAAACAAAATGAAAATTGTAAACCTACACACAGTATAAGACACTTTCTGACAGGCTGCAAATATATTTGATATTTTCTCTCTGAAATCCATCATTACATGTCTTGGTGTTTGATTTTACTAAACTAATAACCATAGAAGTTAACTTTTATTTTATTTTTGCAGATGGTTAGAAATCAAACTATTAAGAGGTACGCAGAACAACAGGTCTCTACAGCATTGTAATGATTTTGCGTTTTCTTTATTCCACAGTTAAATTTAAACTATTTAAAGCTTTTAAAACCTACTGTCCAGAATATTCCTTGGAGTAGGCAGATAATATCTTCATCACTAATTTTCACCTCCTTTTAAGGGTGCCAGATTGGGATTGGGGTTTCATGATAAACTGCAGTGATGACACGGTAGTAAGGAAAAGGAAAAAAGGAAAAATAAAAAAAAGAAAGAAAGATTAAAAAAAAAAAACCAAAATGTAAATACCAGTCTGTGTCTGGCAGGCAGAGCCTGCAACTCCCTGCCATAGGTGGTCTCCCCTCAAGACCAGTGCATGCTCTATTCACAACCCCAATGCAAAGAAAGTCTGTAAGCAGGTGGCTCAAACTGAAGAACAAAGTACTATGCAGCTGAAAAGCCAAAACATCTAATTTCTCATGACAAAAACATACATTTCTTTCAGCCCTTTTCAGGGCTTGCAAGGCACCGAATAGACCTTGAGGCTCAGCAGAACATGGGGTTTTTACACACTGAGATCTAGACCCAAACTAGAAAACTGTGATTCTTGAAGAGGAATTTTTAATTCCCAATATGGAATTTCAGGACACAGTCTCCTTTTTAAAATAGCATATTTTAGTTTAGTTTTAATAAACACAGATTTTAATTCAAGCTTATTCCAGCATGATCTTTAGGGCTGCACAAAATAACGAAGACCTTTAATTTTCGCAAACAATCCTTTTTCTTCCCAAACCCTTTGTCTCCAGTTCTGTAACTCAGATGATGCTCTAGGATAACATTAGCCTCTCCCAGCTCCATCCACTACCTCCAGCTATCTACTGGGTGCATTCTCTCCTGGAAAAAAAACCAAACAAAAAACCCTTTAACCTAAAATGCAACTGTTCTAAGCGCAACTGTTTCCTGCTACCTTCTCAGATTTTTAGGGGGAAAGTTCTGAAAGCAGTGTAGTACTACCTCCCTCTGCCTTGGTAATGTGATATGGAGTTCTAGAAATAAAACCACTGTTTATTTTGCAGTTATGTAAGTTACAGTGAAAACAGAATATAGAAAGAAGAAAATTGACAATGACAATACAATTGTTCTAAGTTACAGGCCCATGTTAAATCAGCAAGGATAACAGCTACTTTCATAAATCATACTTACCTGATTATAATCTTTTCATTAGTCTTACAGAAAAGCTGTAACAGAAAGAGCTCAGAATGTGATTAACCTGGTGAATTTTTCTGACATTTTTCAGACTATAAATGCTGAAATACAAAGTGAACGTATTGGGCTTATTTCCTAAGAAACTAGCTTAAATACAGAAGTTAGAGGAAAAGGAAGCAGCAGATTGGTATGTCACTAATGTTTATTTACATCCTACTTCTTCCTGTACTTACTGATAAAAAATTCATCTGTCTGCCCCTGTAATTCACTGGCCCTTCTGTTTTAAAAGCATATTTAAAGTTAAAGCAAATTCAAAGTTAGAACAAACAAATAAAACCAGAATTGTAGCACATGAACTTCTCATTTTACTTTCAGTTCCCAAGACTCCAAACAAGCCCACTTTGTTTCAGGAAACAAAAAGATTCTTGAATTAGCACTATCACTGCAACTGCTCAAGAATTAAAAAAAAAAAAAAAACCAAACCAAAAAACCCCAACCAAAAAAATCCCACATTTCTAGTTGAAAAGAAAAAGTGCTATCATGAACAAAATTGCTTTCTCCCTTCCCACAGGAAATTAAGGAGAAGAAAAGTTTTCCCATAACTAAAAGGCTCTGCTAGCTTGCTTTTGATCAAGTGACCATAGGTTTAAATTTATTTCCGCTGTATATTTTCCACCAACCATTTCTACTTCCTTTGTTTTTCTACTTCTGCAATATCCTATTAAGGCAGGCAATTAGACCTTAATGTGATAAGAGTGGATTATGAGATTCTTCTTAGCCAGGACACTGCGAATATCAATTGTTCCACAGACAATCTGCAAAGATCAAAAAGATGGCACCATCCTTTTTTTTTTTCTTTCTTTCCCACATAACCAAGTGTAAAGAGCCCCAGCGCCCTTGTAAAAGTATGTTTAAAGACATTCAGAAGAGAGCCTATGAATGAATTTATGCATTCTGAGCATACAGACATATTCATCACCAGCATTGGTTATTCAGTTTCCAAGATTAAGAAAAGTTTAAAACAAACAGAAGGAGGTTTAATCAAAACACCAGTAGGCTTTGGGATCTAGTAATAGAGGGAAATTGTCCCTGCTACCATAGCTGGGAATACTACAACTATTCCTAGCCTGGTTTGCAGCTCCTAGTATGTTGGCTGAGGCACTGCCTCTGGATAGCTGTAGAGAAGCAGCAGCCCATTTGAAAAAGAGGAGTTAACTCTGCTGCTCTATTCCACAGGAAATTACTGTGCTTTGCTCTACCTGACCCAACTCAAGTTACAAAAACAGTTTTAGGTACAACTGTGACTACAGCTTCTCTTCTCAAGCATCCTTGAAATCAAACACCCAAATTCAGCTAAGCATGGATTTGCGCATTGAATGCCCCTATTGCCTGAAAAGCCCAGGAAACATTCCACAATAAAATACAATATAGGTATTTTTATAGTGTTTCTCTACTATATGAAATGTTTTGCTACTTCTTCAGCGACAGAAGGTATTGCAGAACATTAACACCAGAACACAAGGACTAGTGTGGCTTACGGTATCAGATACTTCCTGACGAGTGCTTTTGTCTTAAGAAGATCAGAAACAGATTTAACATAAGAACCTGCATGGAAGAAGATTTCCGTTATTTTTTTCCACCAAGTTAGAATGACAAGAATTCCCATTCACTATTTCTTCCCTAAACATCTGACAGCAACCAAATCTACCAGTTTTAGACCAATCTGCAAGATCTGGGTTGGTTTATTTTTGTTTGGCTACCCCTTGACTGAGCAAATTGTTATTTGTTTGGCCTATCTGATATTCCAGGCTAAGCAAATTTCTATGGGATAGGATATTTATCTGTATGATTTTACTTTCTCAAAATTAATTTCATGTCATCCTGAAGGTGTACCACAAGATGCTCTGTGGGCGTAATGGATGGTAACTGAATAAGGAGAAAGCAATGAACACAAAGCTGAAAGGAGATTTCCTATAGAGAAAGACATTCCAACTAAGGTACAAGAGTTCCACAATAGCTTTTAATAACTAAATCTCATTATATAAATATGTATGGAAAAATATGATGCTGTGATTTGATAACATACTTACATGATTAGGGAGGATTAATTAGCACCACTCGTACACTCATTATTTGAGAAACAAAAAAACCCAAACAAAACGCCCCACAACTAACTCATCTCCATCCCACTGCCCAAATTGCACAGCTATAATTTTGGGCTTTCCCTTAAAGGGAATACATAATCTCTACTACAGACTGTAAATAAATTCCCCAACCAAGAAATCATCATCTTTATGTACAACATTAACCTGACCGACAGGAATTTGGTAAATGAAAAATTATCACAATCTAATTTCTCTGAGACTGCATACAGAAATACTAGGCTTCAGTAAGTTGGAGACAAAAATAAGATTCTTACTTTATATAATCAATGTCAAATTAGTATCCATTTACACAAATTAAATCTTCAAAAATTCTGCTCTTCAAAGCTGGGCTTTTTCAGGTTGTGTAACACTCTAACCTACTTTTGGATCCTGCTATTTAAGTGTTTACACTGCATCTTCCTTGTTTACCAGCTCTTTGAAGGTCTAGTGCTATACACCACTCCTACACAGATGGTTTTGTAATCAATGTGATATTTAAAAAGCAGTATTAGCAGCCATGATTTCCCTAACAATAAACTCTTGAATCATACCTCATTCTTGCCTTGCTGTAAATGACTGGAGAGGTCTGTTTAAGGGTTACTTTCAAAACAGGAGCCCAATGCTGTACTTCTGATGAGCTCCCCAAAGCACCCAAAGATTACTAACACAATTACTCTGCGTTCCCCACATGCGAGTTCTGTGTCCACACAGCACAGAAAATGAGCAACTTCCCACTTGGCCTACTGCAGTACTCCTGGGCTATGCTCTTACAAGAGGGCCGCTTTGACCAAAACTACAAGCTTCAGTTTTTATTCACATTTATTCCCAGGCTTCAGAGTGCAGTGCAGGCGCTCAGTATCTTTCAGAATACGACTTGTCAGTTTTTGGCAAGGCAACATGCAAGAAACCAAGAGAGATGACTAATGAGGCTAGACCCCAGCAGGGGAAAATACTGAACTTAACACTTTTCATATCTGTAAGTAACATGAACGCACAGGTATTTGAGAGGCAATTTCTCTTTGGAAGAACATGAATCTTGCATAGCACAACTGCCTGAACAGAAATCCTACAGCAGATTAACAAAGACCTTGCAGATGAAGGCAAAGAACATGCCTCATCTCTCTTGGTTTCTTGCATGTTGCCTCGCTAGGTGTTTTTGGTTTGGGGTTTTTTTTTTGTTTGTTTGTTTTTTAATAACTGTAAAATCACATGTCGTTAACTGACTTGAACTGTAACACATATAGTTATAACACTGAGCTCTTTACCAGCTACAGAGACCCATGCAGAGGGGTGCTCAAGGTACTCCTCTCCACTTGTTTCCTTCTCCCATCTCTTCTCTCACGCCTTTATGGTCTCCAATGCTACCCCAGCACACGCACTCCAAGCCTTATGCTGCTGTTTCAACTGCTGTTGTTTATGCAATACCAATTCGCTCTTCTTTTATCCAAGGCAGCACATCACTGGTGATCAAAGCAGTGACGCTAAGTCTGAATGATCAGATCTCCGACAGCATTTTTTCTGTTTCACCTAGCCAGACTACAGCAAAACCAGTGAGCGGACACTTTGTATCTCATTTCACAGAATTTCTAAAACATACCCAAACTGGTCGTCTTGAAAAGACAGCCTAACATGTATGTGCAAGACCCCCTGTTTAAGCACTTTTACTCAAATACAGACACAACTGAAAGTTACTGCAGTTGATTTAACCTGTGCTGACATGGACATACAATGCAATTAAAAGTTACACCATCCAATAAACTCTAACAGCTGCTTGCACTCAACTGTTAAACATTTAATCCCTTTGCCATTTCAAAATCTGCTGTTCCCCTATCTTTAAGCCAGTGATGTTTCTGCAGTGTTTTCACGACTGCTATTAGAAGTACAGGAACACACAGTGAACATCTGGTGCTTCCACTGACCAGAGCACTTTAGGAATTTATCAAGATGCAAAAGCAAGCTGCACCAAAATAAAAGCACATCTGGTAACTCTAGTCCTTTGAGACTTCTTTTTATCACTAAAAAAACCCCAGCAATACAATTTTTTTTAAAAAGTCATTAAAAGGATTGGAAGAGAAAAAGGAAAAAAATTACAACACAATTGTATTTCCTTTTTTGGTTTAGAAATCTGAAAAACAGAACAGTTAAAAATGGTTTAGACCTTGAGATGTTATTTAAATTTGCTTTTACATAAATAAGTCCACATGGCTACAAAGTTTGTTATACGAAATAGCTTGACCTCAGGTAAAGATGGCACTCAGCGACTCATGCAATTCCTCTGAAAAATACTGCTTTCTGATCCACAACCACACATGCTGCCAGTCTCTGTCTCATCTTGTTCTGGATTCACTCGGAACAGGGGCAACTTCAAAAGCAGTAAGAAATTGAACTTGGCATAGAGCTGCTAGTTTCGTGAGTGTAAGCCACAGAATGTAAAGATACAAATCTTATTACAGGATATTAGTATCTTTAACTACACACCCTAAACATACCTAAAGAATAGGAAGGAGTGCCTACCAAAGAAAAAGAAGTGTGTGGCTGAAGTTATTGTTGCTGTAGGTTTTAATAGCCCCTCTTAAGGGCAAAATGACCTCTCCACCCTAACTCATGGTAGTAAAGTCTAGGTTTACTTAATTTCTAAACTGTATTCCCATCAGAATGGAAGCAGGTTTACTGAGTAACTAAAGTTATTTTCAATTAATACTTTCCTCCTCCTTATTTTTAATGGACATGCCAGCAACCTTGCACTGGAACATTTACAGCATCCTCATGGAGATCTAGAGCCAAGAGCTGACAGAAAGTTCCTTTAACTAAAAAACAGACTCCATTGTTCCCTACCCGAGTTGGTTCATCTCTTCAGAGCGAACAGCAAACACAGTGACTCTCACTGGGTTACACATTAAACAGAAGTTTCATGTAAAAGATTTGCACACATATGAGCTACTGTATTCTCAAGGACCTGCAGTGATACTTCCATTACATCCACTAGCTAAAAGCAATCTAGGAAAGGTCACACTTAAATTAAAAAATTAAAACAACAAAAGCAAATTAAACAAACACTCACACAAAAAAACCAAACACCAAAAAGCACCCAGCAACACAAGAAGCTACATGTAAACACCAGCCTCCTAATTGCACACCAGAGTTCCTCTATTTCTGCCAATATCTTTTCCGTGGCAAGAGCAGTAGGAAGGTTCATCAGGTGAGTGCAGCTAAGAATCAAGATATGAAAAAGCACACTTTAATTCCACCTTTCCTTTTACCCACTATGCCAACACAAAGCTCCCTTGATAAAAAAGCAAGTTTACAGCTCAATAAATAGGCTGTGCCCTCAGTTTTCAAATACACAGTCTCTCCAACTCTTTATGGGACAATTGTCAAACTATGTTCCTACTTAAATGTCGCACTGCTTCTCTTCTCCCCAGGGAGAACGGGAGACTTCCTCACTCAAGCCAAGGACTAGCTGTAAAGACATCTCACAGAAACTACTCAAGATAACTGCTAAGCAGCCTCCGACACCCCTCCCACCATCCTGTCTCCCCCGACCCTGCGTAGACACCACACAAGAGATAGCTTACTCCCCACCCTACCTGCTCTTTATCAAGCAAAGAGATCTTCTATGCTTCGGACATCCTGCCAGATGGGTAACAACGATGACTTCTCACATAAAACTCTGATCAACAGATGAAGGATGACTTATTAACGTTAACGCATTCCTGCCAAGCTTCCAATAGCTGAATCTCCAGTGGTTTCATGCCAGGAAAAATGCCTGCAGCTGAAGCATTTATCCTCAAAGGGATTTATTTAAGTTTACTATATTTCTTTTTCCTCTTCTAAACTTAAGCTGCTTTCTGTAAGAGGTAAGCTATTTACTTAGTCCATCTAGTCCCATAATTGTTTGGTTCAGGGTGTGGACTTCAATCGCAGTACTTAAGCATAAAAAGGGAATTACACTACAACATATATTTTGGAGGCTGTTGTTTTAAAATTTTGCTGATGAGTTCAGATCACCTCCTTCCTTCTTATGCTTTATTATCTCAAAACCCCATTCAAAATGTAGCCTTAAGAATAGAAAGAATGTTCCAAAAGACTTGCTGTCTTCCCTGAGATTGCAGCATTCTGCTCTAACAAGTAAGCTTCCAGCTCTGCAAAAAGGTTCAGTAACGCTCAGTTGTGTTGCTTGCAGCCATTCACCAGCAGCAACAGATCCATACAGCCTCCAATTTAAATATTTACGATTGCTAAACTTATATTATGATTTGACCCAAATGCTCCAGCTGCAACTGTAACCTCTGCACTGAGGGCTCTCCAGAAGGGAGGGGACAGACAACCCTTGCCCCTGAAGGCTTACAATCTAAAAGTGATTATTTGTTAGGCAACGAAAAGCATGTTTGTGGCCGTAAAATTCAAAGAAAAAAAAACAAAACCCCAAAAGTGGGATAGCAGCATAATTAAAAGTATAATCAAACTTAACATTTTAATGCACTGCTATCTTTGAAAAGGCTTAACATTATGTCTAGATAAATCCGTTTACAGTTACAGCATTCCTATATACTTAGCTATACTCCTTCCCACTGGTTTGAGGATGATGCTATCTCACAAATAAGGCACTAAACATAACAGTGCTTGAAACTTACCTTTCCAGTAAAACAGACAATGAAGCTTTCCTGTCCAGTCAAATCTGTTTTAAAACAGACAGTGAAGCTTTCCGAGTATGTACTTCACTTAACCTCAAATAAATGAAATAAAAATATAGAAAGGAGACATTTTATTCAATCTCATCTATGGACAGATGCCACTCCTGCTCGAGCCCTTATCACCTTGCCATGATTGCTACAGCCTTCCCCACGCGCTCGCAACAACATTTTTGGCAGCCACCTTCACAGACATGCAGTCATGTACCATGTCACTGTCTGTCTGACTTTTACAGTCAACGTGCTTATCTGCTTGCCAAATGGGGAAATCGGTCCAGAAGCAGCTTTCCCTTACCCCAGGTGCTTGCCATTTGAACTTTTTTTGGCAAGTTACTCATCACTTAAAGCAGCACAATAGCCACCTCCCAGCTGCTACAGAAATAAAAGGAGAGTTGCCCTCTGACTAGAGGAAAACAAAAGAGTTAGGTTTTGTTGTTGCCATTGTTTCAACACACAGCCAAGCCAGGTAATTTTCACATCCCTCCAGCAGACCCCAGTCAGGTCCCCACGATTTTCTGTGCAAGCAGGGGTAACCAGCAAGGCAAGTTCACAACACGACACTAGCATCATACTGACCCGGGAGAAGAAGGGTCCCTTCCTTCTAAATCATCTTCTAGCCCTTCCACCAGCATGCTAACATTTCAAAAAACAGGGGAAACGGAAAGTCTGAGCTTGTGCAAGTACATTACCACTGATTTCAGAGTCCTGGTTCTCATTGTGCCTTCCACCAAGCATAATGCAAGGCTTTGGGAAAGAGGTGCAATCCAGCCCCCCTTGCTGTCCTGGTGTCCTGTGCAGAACAAGGTGGAGACTCAGGACCTGTCCTAAGGCAAATTGTTCTTTACCATCATTTCCAGCAGTATTTCTATAGGCATGTGCGATAGCGCATCACCTACTCACATACATGAAGCACAAACAACAGAGCAAATGTTGCTTTTATCTTCTAAGAGCACCAGAAAACACCTGTTCTAGTGCAGCGGTGGTGGTGGGAGAGAGAACAACTACAGTGTTCCTCTCCCACAGGCATACAGAGACCTCCTCACACACCCCAGTGATCAGGTTGCATGGCCCTATGGGCCTGCAAACATCCCTCTCTTGGAAGAGGGTAGCCTGGAGGCAACCTGCAACTATCAGGGGACAGCAGGGATTACTTGAGCTCTTGGTTTGCATTGCAAATCGTTGACTTAACACGAAACAAAAACACAAAATGGCCACAAATTGCCTACACAGTGACCTCTATCGTGTCATAGCTGAATGGGAGTAATCTTCGATACACCACATCTATTCATAAGTTTGACTGGCACTATTTTAACAAGGATCTACTCAAGAATGTTAGGACAACTAGCCAACCGCTTTATTTATATGCTCCTGTTATCTCATCTGCACACTTGGACTACTGCCTGTGCATGTGGGTGTACAGCAATAATATACATATGACTACATTCCCATAAACCGTCAGTTAAGAGTTTACGATTTGTCATGGCCAGACCAAAACATGAACGAAACCATCCATTTAATTTATTATAAAGTTTTGTAACAGCCTGTCTTTGACCAAGAATTTTGCCTGCCAAATGATGCCTCAGGTACATTATTTTAAATAAGAAAAAGCTTATCAAGGCCCAGAACTCTATGATAGTTTTTGTTCCCTTTTAGGCTAAACAGCAATTCTAATCTCCATTTCAAGTTCCTCAAAGGCTAACAATAAAAACCCTTTCTCTTAGATATAACACCATCAAGAAACTTTGGATTAACAAAATTAAACTAATCTTTTAAGCCTTCACTGGTTTCAGTTTCTCAAGAACAGACTTGCTTTAGGAAGCCAAAGTGAACGACCCTTCACCAGCCCTCGTCATAAAGTTTGGGATATCCACACACAGCACCAATTGACCTTGCAGGAGAGACCTGAAATGGTGACTTCAAGAAGGCAGGTGATGTGCTACTGCTGTAGGCTGTAAATTCTTGCACAAGGACACAGCCATATCCATGTTCACATTGAAATGGTCCTGGATCACAAGGCCTTTGCAGAAATATCAGAGTTGGATCCTTGCTCACCACATGTAAGCAGACATGAGATGGCTGTTATTCTGGGTTTCAAGCCAAGAAAGGGAAGAGCCAGTACAACAGCTGGCTGGCAGTCAGACAGACAGCGCTCTTTAGGCTTAACAGAAAGTTGCAGCCTTGTCCCCAAATGGGGCTAATGGCTTATTGTGCTGCTTGCTCTGTTACAAGTGGCAGAGCTACTGTTGGGTTAAAACATTCTTTATATGACATACAAATGGTAATCCCGCTCCTGACTCACTAGGGGCATCCTCACTCTGTCTCATCATGTCATGCATCAGATGCCACTACCTTTCACAATACTTGCATTGTATGCTCTATGCTCCTTGTGTAGCACTCAGCTCCTGGGTCTTGGTCAGAGTTCCTTCATATTCAAACAAAAAAAAAAAAAAAAAAAAGGCAATTTTTGGACAAAGAGCTAGGCTATGCTAGCACTTGATATTTATATTGCATAAAAGGTTCAATTTCCTACTTTATATCAAAGCCTTACTGCATTATGCATTGTGTAATCCTGTCTCAAAAAGATTACAGCCCAAAAATTCAGTTGAATTGCATCAGATTTCATACTCTACAACACAGCAGGGTGCTTGAGGAAGGCAAAGTTTCGAGATTGACCAGTTATAAAAGGAAGAACCTTTAAGTCTATGGCATGGGCTAGAAACAGGAATAAATCTCCTTTTATCTTCTACATTAGCAACACTTTGACCACAGGAAAAGTCACAAAGTAAAGACATCCTAAAAAAAGTTTGCTAGTGTAAGCAGTGTGTTGGAATTATTCCTTAATATGTGACTCTATTCTGAAAAGTGATTTAACTAAGATATCATTGAAGGATATAAGTTAGCAGGAAATGTTGCTATTTCCACGTGGGTGTACAATTCACAAATAAAACTATTCCTCTCCAGTTATTGCAAATCTTCCTCTGGGAGTGTACCTAAGGTTTCCACATACAGTTAATCTGGGGATAATGCTTCTCAGTGCTCTGCATAGACTTTCTTGCTGAAGCTGGCCATATTCATTGATACTTGCTTTGTCAAATTAAGAGAAGTGAGTTGTAATGAAGCTTTACTTCCACCCCTAAAGGGAGAAGATACAACTGGCTGTATATGTACAAGTAACAAACAAAATGAGTAATCATGAAGTGGCTTTAAAACAAAACCCCCACCAAAAATTAAAACACTCATGGAGGTAAAGGCCAACAAGCTTAGACTACAAGATCTCAAGTTATATAAATAAGAGCAGTAATGCTGTTGTGACTCATTTATTAGGGAATCTTTACTGCCTTCGGTTAACAAAAAAAATAATTGTGTGATGATGGCAGACTTGAAATTATCCAGTTACATAAAATGATTTCTTGCTTCTGAGTTGCTGTTTGTGAATAGCTGCAATTTGAAGAGATCTGAATAAAGATCCTTCTACCCCCTCACTGTAACACAGACTCAAAATGAAAGTTTATTAGCAATAAGCAAAAGTATAAACAGATTAACATGAAATACTCAAACTTTCCAGGTGAGACTTGCATTTAAGCTTTTGAATTAGGAGCTCTACACCTCTATAGTCCAAGGCAAAGGTCAGCAAGGCACAATCAAGCAGGTGATGTCACCACAGCCAGCTACTATAGTCTTCTCCAGTCCTCCTCCGAGACAGCTGTCACTGTCAAAGCCAAAAAAGACTACAGGTCTGATCCTCCAACTCCTAGACAAGGTCTCCCTGCCAACTGTAACACCATCTCACCAGTGACCACAGGACAAACTATTTCTTCTTAGTAATTTAAGTCATTGAAAACCCACAGGATATAAAACTATAAATTACCACAACCATGCCAAAAACCAATACGGCCAAAACATAGCAGCAAAGTGCAGTTATTTCTCTATAGATGAAAGCCGAGGGATTTCTAGTGTTTTCTTTCCTCTAATCCACAAAACCAAAATGCCAGCAGCATGTTCCTTGGTAGAAGCCCAAAGACCACTTAAAAGTCTCCATTTTCAAGATGTCTTAGACTACATAACTTATTTCATTACTGTCCCCGCCTCAAACAAAGTACAAAAGCAGCTTAGTTTCCTCTATGATCCCCTTTGACTCTTGAAACTCCTGTGGGCCGACAAGAACTCCAAGAGCTACGAATACAGCTCGTATTTGGCATTAACTGATCATCTTTAATTTATGATTTACAATTACATTACAAAACACATATACAGAAATGTGTCTTACGGATCAAGCCATCTTTCCACAGTTAGCAAATGATGCAATTTATTCAGTCATCACAGTACAGATCAGACCAGTGACATTGTAAGACATCACGCAAGCAATACAATAGCATGTACTGAAGAACTACTGAAAACTCATTTAACAAATAAAATCCATCTTGTAAAAAAATCCCACAGGAGTCTTTTGCTGCAGTATATCATCTGTGTTTCAGACTCAGCATTCCAAATATTTAGCTTTTTCTACAACAAAGAATTTAACTTGTGTTGGAATGACTGCACACAGGGAAAAATATGGCATTCACACAAGAGCCACAAAATACCACACTTACCAACTGTGCTTCTTGATGCAGCTCTTAAGAGCTAATTCATAGCATCTATGACTTTAACATTGTATTTTCCTCTGTTGAAAGGTCTGGCATCCCTGCTTGATGATTTGCCAGATTAGTGCTATATTAAGCTAGACAGGCAGCCCAGGGATGTAGGACTGAACTGTTACTTTTATCCTTCCACAGAGCTTCAAATTCCACTCACTAGTCCCATCTTTGGACCATGAATGGCATGACCACAAAATAACCATTCCCACCTACAAGGACAGAGATGCTAAAATGCTTGATCTTTTGCATTTGCTCAAGTTTTAAAACTTTCATTGCATTACCATTCTTCTGATGTTCTTGTTTTAAGACTTCCCTCCTCCTCTTTGCAATTCTGCAGATTCCTTTCCAAGACTCTTGGACAGTGCAAAGACATGGGTCACAAGACACATCCAGGAGCCGAGTCGTTTTCTGAGTATGTACATGTGTTTCTGTGTGGACACAAACAGTGACACACAGAGAAGAGCTCTCTGCTCTTCAAGTGACATCTCAGGAGTATACTCGGGTAGACACTGACAGCAAGGCTGAGCAGCTACTCCCAGTCCTTGGAAACAATGAAAGGGAAGAAGCAGTGAAACAACCCTCACAGTCATTATGCTTGTACCTATACCTCCTTGTCAATGATTTCTGTCCATTAGTATCTACCAGACTCAATTGTCATACACAAATAAAGTTGTGGGTGTGCCTGTGTGCGCCTGCATGTAACCTTGGGAGGAAAAAAAGGAAAAGTAATGAAGGTTGAAACAGTTGTAACTCTCAACAGAGAGAAGCATTCTCCAAAACAAGCATCAGAAGGTAGTTAATAAAGGAAACTGGAGACTTCTGCTTGACAAAAAACAGCAGCTAGACCTTCTTCCTTCCACATCTTAAATCTCTTTGCTCCATTCTATTCCTCTCTCCACTTCTGAAGACATCAATCCCTAAATAAAACCGTGCATTTTCTCTGCAGATCACTTCAAATACAACTGAGGGACACAGTACAAGTATGATCACTGAAAAGCTGAATGCTCAAAACCAGTTTGTTACTCTGATCCATGTATATTCTGTTTGTAGATCAGCATGTACGCCCTGTAATCAGAGGCACAATGACACATTTTAGCGTGCACGTTACGTTCTCCCTTTATCACCACCTCCCCTTCATACACACACCCTCAGTGTTCCTTCAGCCAGCACTACGCTCCTTCTCAAATTTAGAAACAGACTTCTGAATCACCAGTTCCTGTTGTTGAAAGTAGCTAGAAACAGATGTTACAGCAAAAGAAGTTTCCTAGTAAACAATTATAATCTGCCCACTACATTAGACCCCATTGTTACAAAATGTTTTTAAACCCTAGAACAAGAGGTTTTATAAATTTATATGAAACTAAATAATTTCATTCCCTGAGGTGCCTAATCCTTCCTAGAATCACATTAATTCTTACCCATAATGGTATCATGCAGCAGTGAGTTCCAGAGGTTAATTGTCCACTAGGAAAAAAAACCAAACCCAAACTCAAAAATGTTGCTTATAAACTCACTGCTTGTGAGCCTCCTGCTGCACTTACTTCATTCCATTCTACTTTTCCTTGTCACTTCTTCAGATGCACCTTCAAGAAGAGGAACAGAAAGACATGAGCTACTACCTTGCAAGAGAAGAGCAGCACAAAGATTCCAAAACTGGTTATATGCAAGAAAGATCAGTTCCAGATAGAGGAAAGCAGAGTTCAGCCAGTGCTACACACAAGCCAATCCACCCTGCAGAGAAGAATTGCTTCCTAGCATAAGAAGAGTGGAAATGCACCCATGTTTCCTGGTTTGAGTCCATGAAGAACCATACACATAGGTAGGAGAATCTTGGCAACCACTTGTGGACTCCAATTTCTTCTGTTGCTCTCGAAATATGTAACAGAGGAACTACGTATCTCAGGCAAAGAGGCACCATCCATGTATGTGCCTCACATGTATGTATGTATATACATAGAAAATATATATTGTGTGTGTATGTATGTATATGAAAAAGGCCAGCTGCTGCTCAATTATTCAGCATATGAGGAACATTTTGTTTTGCAGGTTTGTATAGTATCATCTATGAATTACTGAAGCCAAAGGGATACTGCAGACCACTATACTCAATTATTCCTGTATTTAGACCAGAGGGCTACATGTAACTGTAAGCCAAACCTTTGTTTGCCTAACAGAACACTTCCAGAAAAGCTTTCAGCCCTGGGAACATTTTGGGTGGAATCCACCACTTTCCTTTGTCATTTGGTTGTTACAGCGCTTACGCTGTCTCACCATTACAAATGCACGTCTTCTTTCCAATTGCCCGATTTCAGCTCCCAGCCATCAGCTCCATGTTACGCCTGTTTCTGTGAGCCTTTTAGCCTCCAGCATGCTCTCCCTCAGAAGATGCTTCCCTGCCAATTATCAAGTTACCCCATCTATCTATCAAGAAAGAACAGACCCAGCAACAGATTGAGCTTTTCAGGCTCTCCTTGTGGTACCTGAACACCACCCAGCCTTCAGATATCTCCTCTGACTCTTTCCTGAACTCACTCCTGTTTTCAACAGGCTGCTCACAACCCCAGAATCATACACAATTCACCTTATTTTGCCTGTTGCCCCTCCTGCTTACACACCCAAACTTACTTACATCTGCTGCCCTGCAAGAGGGCAGTCACGTCCAGTTGTTTACTCACTGTACCCCCAAGTAGTCTTCTCCCCAAGCTGCTATTCTGTCACTACATTGAAGTACAACACCTGCAGGCCCCACAAGCTTGTATCAGACTATATTAAAATGCACTTTTGATTGATACAGCTCACCAGGATACCCAAATTACTGTGTACAAGCTGCCTTGTCCTCACTTACCACATGATATGGCCTACCAATTGTATCAGTACAGATCCTGTCCTTGTCTCCAGGTACTTGATGAAAAGGTTCAATGGAATCTGGCCTCACCTCAATACTTAAAACAGATTTCTAGAAGCATTCCCATTTGATAATGATTCACCACCAATGACTAACTTTTAAACATCAGTTAGTCAGTTCTTAATTCGTTTACTTTTGCAATACCACATAGCACTAACATGTCAGGACCAGAGTCCCAAAGGTATGTCAAAGTCCTAACTGACTACCTCTGCTGTTGCCAAGAAAGGGAACTATAGGTAGCACTTGAGAGGAGCTAGGGAGTAGTAGGGGACTGCAAGAGTTGGATTGTCTTCCTGCCCCTGCATCAGATGCCTTTTGAAGACATAGCTTTACTACATCCCATGCAGGCCCCTCTCTCAAGTAAAACTTAAGTGTTTCCAGCATGTCACCATGTTTGCTAGGACATATTTCCCTTGAAGTGATACAGACTGATAGTAATCTGTCTAATGTTTTATCAATTGAATACCGCATTAACTTTTCCAGTATTTTGATGAGAATTAATGTCAAGCTAGCTGGAATATGGTTAAATCGGTCACCCATCCTTCCCTTGTCTACTCTGGCACAGTTAATTTTAAGACCCTCAATACCAACAGTTTAAAAATTGTCTGCAGGCCTGCAGACTTTTCAGCAAGCTCTTTAAAACAATCAAGTCATAGCACTGCTGATTTACATATATCTATCCACAGAAGGTAATAAACCTTTATTAATTAAGATGAATTTAATTCTCTGTTGGATTGGCATTTGTGGTATCACATTCTGCACCTTCCCAAATATGGAACAGTATTAACAAATATTTGTACTTTTCTTGCACAAGCTACTTTATTATCTCCATCTAGTAACTGGAATTATTTGTTTCCTAACATACTTCAGCTGTTGAAAATATGCAGAGTTAATTCTCTAACTTACTTCCTAACTTCTAATGTGTGCTAATTCTCATGTATCCATTGTCCCGTTAATTACTGTATTTTGCTCTGAAATTTCTAGATGTGTCCTGAAGCCATAGGGCTGTTAGTGTAGTAGTTGTCTTTTTTCTTTAAACCAGAATTTCAGCTTTTGGGCTATTTACTATCTGCTTATAAAGATCTCTGTTTTCCATTCACATTTTTCTTCCTACAATAGCATCAAGTTCTCCATGATGACAAATACGCTCTTTTGAAGCATTAAGTGTAATTTCTTTGGGGCTGCTCTCTGTTTGTCCATCCTGTACGTAACTGGGTCACACTCAATGGTCCCATGGCAACCACCAGCTTCCAGTTGTGTGATACCAAAGTCCACAGTAGCTGTCTCAGCTGAAGAGCTGCAACAAGAGCTGACCTGCAATGGGCTGAATTTCTAAGGTACTGAACACCCTTCCATGATGCCAACAGGATGTTCAGCACCTCAGAAGCAACAAAACAAAACAGTGCATGAAGGGAAACAAACCTGTATGTTTATTGATTAGTGATTTCAGACATCTCCAAAAAGCACTTTTAAAAAGATCTGTATTAATTTCTCCTATTCCTTGACTATAAAGGCAAGGCATTTACCAAGTCACCCAATTTGGTGAGTCAACCCGACTGGACAACAAATACACTCAGGCTCCTCCTCATCAGCCTGACCCTCACCCAGGTTAATAGCTTCTGCATACTACCAGCCATCTGCTGTTTGTTTGATGAACAAGGCAAAACAAACTGACCTCCATCCTGGCCCAGGATGGCACTACTACAGAAACTGCAGTGCTCCTCAGCAGTCTCAGCAGAGAAGAAAAGCAGCGCAAAGCACATGCGCTCTGAGTTTAGAAACAACATTCCTTATCTGCCTAAGGTGGAAGCATCTATGCTCTACCTGGATTTGCACATGCAGTCAACTAAGCTTTAGTACAGAATCAGGCCTTTGCCTCTAGGACCAAGTCTTTCACAGGGCAATAAAACTTAATGTATTCAGCAAGAGAACCACAACATTTGGTTTTGTAATTGCCACAATAGTAGGAAAAACATTCAGAACCTTCCGGTTTCACAACTTTATTTAAATAAATATGCTAACTGTTCATACACAGTGATCTGTTAAGTATCCTAGAAGCATGGTGGTAGCAGTCTACAGATGCAATTCTGCAGTTCAACACATATGATGGACTTTTCTGCATAATCAGGAGTCCCACACGGCTCCTGAAGCACATATTTGCATGCATTTAGTTAGAGCAGAAATTCCTTATGGTGTTTAGCAAGAATCTAAATTCAGTAGCTGAAAAGGAAATAACGTGGCTTCTTGCTGTACATCAGCCACTGCAACTTATTTTGCACAGCCAAAAATGACTAAGGAAAAACACATACAGTAGTTCAGTCATTCCTCCTCTTATTAAAACAGCAAAATAGGAAGGAAGGTGAAGGAGGGGGAAAAAGACTGTAGCAGTACATTAAAAAGCAAAATGGAGAGCCCTACCCATACCTTCTGCAACAAATTCCCCCTAAATTAGGCAGCAAATATTCAAAGCCATTAATCTGCACAGACAGTTCAGTCTGAAGTGTACACTCCCTGTGCTGGATTCCTCTGTCCCCTCCTCTTAGGCTTGAGGTAAACATAGCTATGCAGGTTGCCACAAAAGCCTCAAATACTAAAACATTCAGCCTTTTTCTACTATCCAGATTTTGCCAAAGTTCTCTGCTTCATACACATATACAACAAAAGCTTTGTAGGGGATGGGAAGAATCTCAGTTTGGGCTCAAAGTCCAAGATTTGCTGGGCGGGCTCATACTCCTCTTTAACTTTCTTCATCCTCCTCCCCATCAGCTTAGAAAATCTCACAAGAAACCAGCAGCTTTACCCACCTAAGAAGTGCATTCCATTCACTATAGAAAATTAAACATGTGAACTAGAAGTTTCTACTGAAACTCTCAGTCATCACACAGTTAATGACAGCTGTAAGATGCTGTAACAGTGTTTCAAAAGTCTATTGCAAAGACTAAAGTCAGCTCACATTCCTCTCATAATTTCTGCTTAAGGTTAGAAGAGTCTGAAGGACTTATTGAATATTAAATTCAGATGAAAGGACAGAGTGACATTAAAATACAAGTGCTACTCCTGACTAGTAATACATCTGCATCCACATAAACCCTCCCAAATCCTTAAGAACAGCCTTCCTATATAACCTAATCCACTTTGAGGCTTTGTCTGCATAAGGCACTTTGGATTACTTCTTAAGAGACAAAAACCATACAAATTTAAAAAATTGATTGATTAAACTGCTTGAGACCCTCTTCAGACGCTCTTTTCCAGAATCAAAGTGACTCTCAACTACTCTGCCTCAGAGATGTAGGGCAGTTGAAGCAATTCACTTTAAATTCACACCTTCAGCTGACTTCAATAATTTCTCAGTGGCATGTGAAGACAAGCCCTTAACTCCAGAACCACACATGGGATTTACTTGGGAGTAACTGTCCAAAATATCTCCCTTGGGAGACAGGCCCAGACAACAATACACATCAGGATGCCGGTTCAACACCAAACCGTTTTAAGAAGAATGCAAGAAACCACACAATCAGAAAAACTTGAATTCTGGTAAATAAATTCATGACTCTGTAGTTGCCACGCTTGTTTTAGAGAAGCATTTCCAGCAGGCACCTAGCCTTAGTTTGAAAAGCCTCTTATTCTGACACAATTTTCCACAACTCCTCTCCATTCCCTCCCTCCTCGTCCCTACCCTTTCTCCACAAGCTGCATCCCCCAGCTGCTTTTTCCCAAACCCCAGCCTGCTGCCCTGACAGGGCACAATCTAACACAAAACGTGACAGCCCCTTGTTGTAAGATTTCAAGCATCACCTGAATAAAACACAAAGCAGCCTGGAACAGGAATTGCAGGTTCAGATCCAGCAGAGAGGTGTCTTGACTTCGGATGCTCCCTCCCCCGCAGCTAGGCTCTCATTGTTTTTTCCTGGGGATACATTTTCAGATCAGAGCCACTGCCTGCTGCAGATACAGATCAGCTTTGCTCATCCCACAGTTCTCTGTCACTGACAAAAAAATAGCTCTGGAGGTACAGGAGGAGGTTTTCAGCTGTTTTCTTCTCCAGTCCTCTCTAGCCATTTCCTCTGTCTTTATCCTCTCCTTCCAGCTTTTATACCTTGCAATAAGGGAGAAGCCATTTTCTCATGTTCATGGCTTGATGTCAGAATAACTGTTTCCTTACGCTATGGAGCCAGTAAATCCCCAGATCTGCCTTTAAAACAAATTTAACGGTAGCCACAATGTTCCAGCAGCACCCTCAACAACATGATCACCAGGCTTTTCATGGAAGAGTTGAAAGAAGCTAGCATCTTACTTGTTTCATTACCGAAGGCAGCCCAGAGAAGCAGCTGGAGCCAAACAGGAGTGGTCCAGATAGATGCTTCTACTAGGCACCAACTGATACTCTAACAGGGTTCAAAAGAACCACATGAGAGGGACATTTTCGTAGACAGGATCAAAAATAGACAGCTTTAAGATGGCTGGAAAGCATGTAATATACTATTCTTCAATTTTCTCATAAACAGTAACTTTATTCTTCCTGAAACATTGATCGACATTTGATCCTGTTATGAACAATTCTGAGGTCTCCCCCACAGAGCATCTAAGCTGCATCACATTAAAGCTGTTCCTTTCTCCTTGCCTCTAGCATATTCCTAACATGTAAACAACTCTGCTGTGCACACAAGCAAAGGCACAGCTAGCTAGTGAAAGCTGCAGCACTAAGGGCACCATAGGAACCCATCCAATCCTAATAACCTATTATTTTCACAGGGCCCTGTATTTATTAACTAGAAGCCAACTGCTATTAATGCAAATGTACACGTGAAAAGTTATCCCATTAGAAAGGCTGAAAGAATATTACAGAGTATTATTTTTCATGGATAGTCATGTTTCACAGGCTTTGTTACCTCCCATAACCCAAACATACAAAAGAAGTCAGTCTGAATGATGGAAGAATTGTGACAAGAATAGGAGGAAAGGCAAGTGTCAGAAAATCCAAGCGGGGTTACTGTCTGATGATTTCTTAGTTCATGTCACACCACATGACAAGTAATGTTCATGCGGCCAAGCCTGAAAATCTATAGGGACTATTTCCAGTTCAGCTTAAAAAAGAAAAAAAAAAAAATCTCACTTCTTACCTATTCAGCAGTGAAGTAATTAGCAGGAGATACACTGTTACAAAAGTTACCAAAGTTTAATGCAAAAGCATTGCCTAGCCACCTATTTTGTGTATGTTAACTCTTGCTTTACAGGCTCTGGACCAAGCGTATGGGGCAAGCTACCCTGGTGAGCCCTGCTCTTCTGGGCAAGTTTCAACAGCCAAATCTACCCGCTCTGCCACAGAATCTCCTTACAGCACCATTGCTCAACCCACAAATCTCTCTCTGCAGGCAAGTCTGCGAGTAGGAAAAACTAAGGTCTGGAGGAAACACAGGTCATGTCTGACCCCTATCTCATCCGTCCAGGGCTTCTGCAGTGATCCCACAGGAAAAGCAAATGTAATTGTAACTACTTCTGTTTAGGGCCTTCCCTGCGTTAGGAGGTTTCCAATGGCAGGAATCCAGAGTGAAGCAGCTCTAGAGTTGTGAACTGAATACAGCTGCACTACCAGGCTCAAACAGCAGGACCTGGAGCAGGCCAGGGTGCCTTGGGACATTTCCTTCTGACCAGTGCGGTTGCACAATTTTTTGCCTCTTAGGTCAAAACAGACCCCAGTGATTTCTTGCTGTCCTTCTGTCCACACCTACTCTACAAACTGGAGCAAATCAGTCATGTCCCAACACCCACTAACTTCCTTTGGCTTACTTCACACATTCAAAAATGTCAGGCTATGAATTCCAGACTCTGCTGCTTCTTTCCACAGAAGTATCACCCTAGTCACACACATCCTTCTTGCCTTGCACTTCTTGTCAAATTCCACTGCCCATACTGCCACCAGAGCAAGTTTTATCTACCTGAAGCCATGAAATCATCCACTTCTTTCCAGCATCCCTCAAGAGCAAACTGCTTTCCTCTCCTCTTCTCTCTACAACCCAGCAGGTGAACACCCACTCAATCCTGCACGTGACATTTACGCAAGGAGGTTTACTGCAGTAAAACAAGCATTCAAGTATGTCTAGTTTCATAAATAAAATTGTATATCCTTCCCTGCAGCTAAAATTTCTTCATCATCCCTGCATTTCCCACTTCCAATCCTTTTAACACAAATTAAATAAAAAAAAGCCTTCCCCTTCTGTATTTTGTGCCAAGGCAAATGGTTGTTTCATTACAAAGGTCAAACAACCTCTTTTTACAAAACTAACTGGAGTCTAACTCCAATGCTATCCTTGCAAAACAGTCCTGCATATTCTTTTTCCCCTCTAAAAACCCTACTCATGGTAACTCTGCACCACATGATAAATGTTATAAAGAATTTATACATCAGTGCAACTAAATCTTAACTTCGGACTAAGGTAAATTAAAGTTCACGGTTAAAGTAGGCCAAAGTGTATCGCTATCTGCAAGCTGGAAAATTCAGACAGCTCTTCACAGACTTGGGCCTTGAAAAGTGCAAGGTTCAGCTGCTGCACCCTACGTATCTGACAAAATGCAATGTCACGAACACCAACACCAGAAGGTTGTAGCTACATCTCAGAGCCAAATATCTGACAGCCATCTCCTTTTTAGAGGAGCCTGATCAGAAGAGTATAGCCAAGCTATAATTCAGGATTTAATGACTAAGGGGACCATTGAACTGAAAACGTGAGGCATTTCAGGTTTAAATTATGAATGATAGTGACAGCTGAAGTTAAAATTATTACACATTTTCATTCACCTTTCATGCTAATAAATAAATAAAAATGAAAGAAAAGTTGGAGAGTGGCTTTTTGTACACTGTCTGCAAACAAATGCCTTGGTGTATATTCACCATGCACTAAACATTCAAGATTCAGTACCAAAAATGCCCAGGACTGCACGTAGCATGGTTTTAATTAATAAATAGACAAAACCGAGTTTATTACCTCTTCTAGGATCAGAGCCATAAGACCTACCTTGTATCAAAATCTGCCCCAGACAGGAGCACTCAGAGGGTATCAATTTACATCTTAAAGGACTTCAAAAAGTTGCTGAAGCTTCCATACCTTTCATGAATTGGTTTTGATTGACCCCCTGTCTGTGGTCTACTGCAGTTGAAAAACTCCTCAAATAGAGACTATTTATGCTAATTTAACTGAATTCAAAGGGCCAGTTTGGAGTCGTCCCTTCAGGGTCACACTGCAGTCTGCAACATTCTCCACTCTTACCACTACCCCAGCATAAAGGCAAAAAGGCACCATGGACCTAGGGTCTGCCATTAAAAACCCAGCTCAAACACAAACCTGTAGAAATATAAGGCCTTGACTAACAAGCACCTATTAAGGAAAAGCAAATGAACTTGTATGCAAGAGCATACAAACACTGAACAACTGGAACACTTTTAGCCATGAAGCACCTAGTATACCAGTGCAACTCAAAAAGGTTATGAAGCAAGTATAATTAACCCTAACAATCACACCAAAATAATGGGAACATCTGGCTCTTTCAAAGTGCTGTAACCTCATCAAAATGCTCAAACCAAATTTGACATTTATATCTCTATAAATAACATGTAAGTGAAAGCACAGAAAAAGCAACATTTGCAGTTCAGGGAAAGACATCAAAACAAACATGTCCATAGTACTCAAATGTTAAACTACATCTGGGAATCTGATGATCTTTTGAATGGCTGAAAGCTGGGACACAGAGGAAAGGGCTTCTTGGTTTTAATATTTTAATTTAATTTTTTAATTTTAATTGTTTTTTTAATAATATCAATCTTTTCAGCCATCAAACCCCTGCAATGACTCATCCACTTTCTTTACCAAAGTCTAAATTGTTATGAAAAGACGGCAATTCCACTGAAACATTACCCTCCTGAGTGCAATACTTAACCCTGCATATGAGAAAGGATTTTAGTAGGTTCATTCCTCTCTCCCACAAAAAGATCATGTTCTCATTGAACCTGAAAAGAAAATCACAAAGAAAACCGGTAAGGCAAAACAGTATTTAGAATTTTTACATTGAGAGAAACAAGAGAAGAAGTCCATGTCAGTTACAGCAAAGCCAGTATTCTTCCAGTGACCAGTATGCACTGCAAGCAATGAGAGAATTCACATAATCAGAAATCCTCAATAATCATGCCATTAAATGATCCAATTCTTTCACACTCATGCAGACAGTTCCTACTGTCTGTAAAGGAATTTAGTTTTATGGAAGCATGGCTTGATAGGAGCTGCTTTTTAAGCTTAGAAAATTAAGAACTTGATCCTCTACCCCACTTCTATGTAAATGTCTTTTCAGAGTTAACAGCTCTATTAAATAAACTAAGCTGCAAGACTGGAGCTCAGTTGGCGATACCTACATACAGAGCTTGCTCTTTTCTTGCGCTAAAATTATATCAGAACATTACAACACATTTGCATATCTCCCACACATGCAACTTTTTGCCAGCAGTAACAAGAGGACGGCATCAGGGCTTAGAAAACATACCAGACAGAGATAGAACAAGAGGGTGGAGTTTCCTGCAGGAACACCCAGACTGAAGTCCAGCAGCTCTCAGGGAAGGTGCAGCCTTTCTACCAGCCTGATGCCTTCGTATCAGGCTTCCACTTATCAGTGTCAAATGTAAAACTCCACCCAGGAAACAAAAAGCTTCCTATTGTTTCTCCCCTCTCCACAGCCTCCTGGCTACTATCAGGAAAAGTGATATCACTCCACCCTTTTCCCATGAGAATGGTTTCCATTTTTCCCTTTTACTATGTTCAGCCTTGGAGCTACAGTGGAATAGGAAGAACAGGAAAAAGAAGTCTCTGCTGGGTTCTCTCTCCCCTAGTCTCTCCTGTATGGTTTTCTTGGGAATATTTTTAGTGGCAGCCCACACTACTGCCCTTAATTTTAATCATGCAGGAGTAACATGAAATTCACATGACTCTTGTCAGTTTTCCAGCCACACAAGTTTTGCAAAAACATCAATTAAAACAACCAGATCTTCCAACTTTCACCTAGCTAAGCTATTAAAAAAAAAAAAAAAAAAAAAATCACAGGTAGCAGACCTCTTGGAAGAGTTTTGATTTACACATTGGTGCACAGTTATTTTCAGAAAAGCTTTTAGTTAAAAAATAAAAATTATGACAGTGCTGAAGATTTCTGGCACCTTACGTCCTCCTAAGCTGGAGTAAAATAAATAAATAAATAGATCCAAGTAAAAGAATGTAATAAAAAGTTACTGTCAATCACAGGAAAATACTTGACCTGCCATGAATAAAGTGTTATTAAGGTGTGAGAGTAAGTTTAAGTGATTTTAAAAGTCAATAGTGCCATAACTCAAGGTGTGTTACATACTAGAAATTGTAACTTGAATGCTTAAGTTGTACGGAGCCCTTGCCTTCCCTCTAATTCTTTCCAGCGGCCCATTTTTCCCAGTCCCACCCTACCATGGCATCCCAATAGCAAAGCTCCGTTAAAATACAAGTAGAACAAGTCAATTAATCTGAAACTCAAGAAAGTCTCAAATATTGTGTAGGAAAAATTGAAAACAAGCCCATACAAGTGAGACAGTATAACTATAACAGACTAAATACAATACCCCCAAAATGATTAATAATCGTTTATTAATGATCACATTGGACAGCTGCAGGGAAAGTGCCTTTGTACCATAACTGGATGAAGACGCAACCAGAAAGAAATAAAACAATCAAAAATTACGTTTACCAGTAGCAGATCAGGCCGAGTACATACCACACACGGGGATAAGATACTACTCTAGGAAGCAGGCTTTCTGAGACCAGCACACTTAAGACCTAAATTACCATGGACTAGGGAATGGAATAATGCAGAACCGCATGAAAGGAAGGCAAACCCTGCTTACAAAATAGCAGTGAGTCAGCTCCTGAGGACTGGTCTATGACTGTTCTGAAAACAAGATACACATTCCTTACGTGCCCTCTGGTTGTACAGAATGAAAACAAGTCCATCCCCTAAATACTTTTAATATGGTAGATGAAATTCCAAAAAAGGTGTCAAGAAACATCAGTAACACCGTTTAACCCATTCAAACTTCAGAAAACATTTTCAACCAGTGCTGATTCACACAGCCTTTTAACCCTATACACATCTATCCATGTTTGGTGCATTTAATAAGCAAGAAACTCTCATATCCCTGGCCTCAGATCAATCAGAAACAGCTTATCTTGAGGATACCTCCAACTCTAAAAGGTCACTGAGTTATTTTTAAGAGAATCTCTTTCTAAAATGCCATGACCCTTTAGTCTGCCTAGTTCCATCATCTGTGATCAGACTATCCAGAAAGCGAAGAATAAGCTCCAAGGCCTTTTGTGACAAGCTGTGAAACTCAGCCATTTTATATTATAAGGAACACTGAGTAACATAGCTACTCCGAGCATTTATTTGGAGAACACAACTACATTTGTCCTCATTCAAAAATCAAAGATAGCTGTCAGGTTTTCATAACCCATCTTCCCCTTAGCAAGTGCCCTTGGCTGCAAGCAGCTCTCTCCTTGACCACATTATAGCTCATTTTGTTGTTGTTTAGGGACTATCTGTGGGCTTTCTGATCTTCTGCTCTTTTTGTTGTTTTCAGATATTATTGGTGACTGGGGCTTTTCCTGGTATATTGACTATTTCTGAAAAAAAAAAAACCCAAAACAAAAAACCAAAAAACCAAAAAACCCAAAACAAAAAACCCCAACAAAAAAACCCCCACCAAACAAAAAACCAAAAACCCTCCAAAAAACCCCAAACCACTCAAAGAATTACTGCAGCACGCATGCAGGAAAAAAATAAGTCAAATAAGTCAGCTCTATCAATATTACTTTGCTGAGAAGTATTAAAACAAGGTGCTGGCCACTGAATATCATGCCAGCATACACTCACTGAATGGAAGCATCCTGTGCGACCCCTCCCAAAAGAACAGAAACCTTGAAACTGGCTCATTTCAGGGAAAGGATTAAAGGTTGTTTTTTCAGGTGTTGTTCTTGCACACTGAATCCCTCTGCCAGACACTGCAGTTTATCATTGCTAAACACTTATATTGCAGAAGCACCTAGAGGCCTCAAGTAGGTCAGGGCCTCAGCACACACAGTACAGAATATATGCATAATACTTGACAGCATAATACTTGCCTCATCATATTTTTCTATTTCTAGTGTTTGTCTTCCCACTAACACAGCTCTGCGCGCAACCCACGCAAGAAAAAGAAACTCAATGACACTGCAAGAAAACCACCCAAGTTCTACCAACTATGTATGTAAGTGCTATCCAACATATAAGGAAAACAGAATAAGTCTACCCCTCATTGGGATATTACATGTAAGGATCTAGCTAAATGTCAAAGCAAAGCAGGTCTGGGGCTTTTTAGGTTGGCATAACTCCTGTTATTATAGGAAAGACAAAAGTGGCTGTTGAAATAAGATTTGGTAAATGTTTATGGATGAGAGCTCCAATTCTCATTTTCCCATCCCCTACAACCTAGACATACCCTTTTAGTGAAAGAAAGAGTTTCTCAGTTGTTGCCTTCAGATTGAACCCTGGTTGAGACAGAGCAGGGGTACAAAACCAAAACAAACAAAAAGGTTTACATGAGCTGTAGGGAAAGAAACTAAAGAGTACTAAAAAGCACATTTGCATATCTTAAATTAGCTGGATTAAAGATGGACAAATATGCCATAAATATGAAATGATGTTTAACAAGATGATGGAGCTCTTGGCAACCTGATTATTTTACCAAGCTGACAGCCACTCATCCCAGATTGTCTCAGTCTAAATACACATACCAGGACAGCACAATCCAGAGGAGGAGTGGACCAATACATTCCCATAACATTACCCATGCTTTTTGCTCCATGCTGCTGACCCTTCTGATATCTCCCTGCTCCACCACCACCGACGTCCACCTTCCCAAACACTCATCCACATCCTGCAGAGCTTCCCCACAGCTCCCCATCCAGTTCCCTCAGCTGAAAAGGAAATACTGGCACTGCTGTGGATCTTGACTACAAGTTACCACCAATTAGCTGCTGCTCAGGGACTAGGGAGTACCCAGACTCTGGAAAAAACAGCCATTGCTCATCAACCAAAAGGTGGTAACTTGACATGGGACTGTCTAGCTCTATCACAGCCCATTGCTTCTTGCATCTAAAGAAAACCCCATGCAATACCCCTATTTCCACAGCCCTCTCCATCTCCCCCATGCCACAGGAATGTCCGCTGCCCCCAACCTCCAGCAGCAGTACCAACGTCCCAGCCCAGTGTCACGGGAGGCAGCAAGGCACCACACAGCACAACCTGCCAAAAAGGCAAGGCATGCAGGACTGCCAGATCCAGTTGCAAACTACAGCTGGACCCCAGCCTATAGCTCTGGTGTAAGCAACAATCTGGGTTTTTTCGGGGTAGTGGTGGTTGAGCTTTGCCTCTAAACACCCAAACCACCATGCTTCCTCCGTAGAAAAGATTAAAAAAAAAAAAACCCCAAAAACCACTGGTCAGTGCTCTCCTTAACTACCACAGGACTTCAAAACAACACAAGGCAGGGAGGTGGGGGCGGGGCAGCCAGCAGCTGTCTGGGGTTTTCCTTTTTTACAAAATTTCTTTTCGTGGAATTTTCTTTTTCCCCTAATGTTTCAAACATCAGTAATGTTAACAATCATTTAGTTCCTTACATAATTACTTGAACTACCCATAAAAATTGTTTTGCAGCCTGCCTGGAAAAACATTTTATTTCAAAAGGTAGCAGATTCAGTTTATGAGCAGAAAAATCACATTTTTTTTGCCCAGCTCCTGCAGAATGTAAGAGTTAAGGGAACGGGAAAGAGACTGATGCCTTATTGATCAAATCAATTCTAATTATGCATAGAAAACTTTTCCACAGCTTCCAGTAATACACTGAGCAAGAGCTACCTCATGAAATGCGAAGTCAGATAAGTGGAAAGTTTGGGAGTTTATTGCTCAGCAACAAAGGCCGGGATTTTATATATCCAATCACTGGAGGCAGTGGAATGTTATAATTGCAAGCAAACTCTAGCACTTGAAATAATAAATAAAACTAGAGAAATATATTATTTATTTAAAACTTTTCTAAAAGAGGCCAATAAAAAGCTGTGTACAGAGAAACACAATATTACTGTTAAACCACAGCAGCACTAAAATATTTGGGCAACAGAACTGTTTGTCTTTCTCCCTTGCAAATCTCTCTTTCTCCCCCCATCTTTACAGTCTGAGATGCCAGGCAATAACGTCACCAACTTCTAAGGGTATGTCCTGTTCACCATCAAGAGGTGTAAATACAGCAGTACTAGACAACATTAGGCCCATCTACACAAGGAAAACCAGGTCTTGGAAAGGCCAACTTTTCCCCATCCCAGCCCAATCCCTTCCGTAGTTTCTGAATTGCTGTAAGTGTTTTACCCCCCTGTGAAACTAAATCAGGTATGGACAAGGATAGGCATACTTTACCCTTTGATGCTGAACCTCACTATGCTGATTTGGTGCCCCAGTGTTCACAGCCAGCCTCTAAGAGTACAAAAGAACAAGCACACTGTGATGGTGCTCCCTTATTCAAGGGAGTATCACCTACTGAAGACAAGGGACGAAGCTTGAGGGAGCGACCACATGTTTGGAATCTCTTCCCTTCTATCCAAAACACACCTCCTGAGATTCCAGTTGAGAACTTAGAACAGGTAAACATTTCAAAACAACATCATATTGTGTCAAACACATAACTAGCATTACTGAAGCCTACTGAATTTTGTACATATCCGGTAGGAAACAGGTCTATACACATGAAAACATGCAACACAACATTATTCTGCTGAAGGTTTAAAGAGAGCACTGCTGCATTTTGACCCTGCTCACATTTTTCTCTGCCACAGCAAGTTTGCTGACAAACACCCATGAGCACCGTCTCCTTCCTCGCCCCGTGCTGCAGTTGGTATCACCGCCCATGGCCAGGCCGGGCTCAGGCTTGCAGGACGACAAGCTGGCTGGAAGCAGCTCAGCCCACAGATTCGTGGCTGTTGGGACTGGCTTTTGCTATCAGTAATAGACAAGTCTCCTGTCTAGGCAAAGAAATACGGCAGCAAAAACAGTGGAAAACCCAGCAAAGTAGAGCTATTTTCCAGTTCCTGTATCTAATGTTAACATTGAAAATTCTGCTGGGACCACAGGAAGAAAAGACAACCTGACATGAAAATTGTAACATTGGAACCAGGTACACAGAAGTCCTTTTCATTGCAAAGAAGTAGTCAAAATGACATCTATATCTACACCTAAGGAAAAATTTACTTCTGCCTTGAGGCAGCCTTGGCAATAACATTGTTGCAAGCAGAAAACAGTTTATCAGTTTTGGGGGGAATTTAACTCAATTTACTTTATCTGTCAATTAATAAACTTCTAATTACTGCTTCTGGTATTGAAACACACACACACAGAGGGGAAACAGCGCCCTTGCTCTCCAATCCCCTTGCCGTACCTGGTCCCAGCAGGGAGGCGACAGGGCCGGCACGTGGTGGTGCTTCCTGCACTGGTCACGGTCCCTGCAGGGTCTTCTGGCTCCCCTCTGGCACGCAGCCGGTCCCTGGGGTCGGTTGGGGAGCCGGCTGGAACCAGCCATGACCGGTGCAGGGCAGCCCTGCCCTCCTCCCTCAGCCCTCGCTGCCAACACCGCGCCAACCGTGGCTGATACCAACATCCGTATAACTCGGTATGTGAGCAGGCAGACCTGCAGGGAGCCCCTACAACATACCTCAGTATTAAGCTAGAAGTTGAACTGCAGGTGAACGTCCAGGAAAGTCTGCCGTTTGCAACACATCTGGAACCTGCGCACCCTCCTCCTGAGGCTGGGGGACACTTAACACACACAGCTCTTCAGGACATCCACCTTTTGTCTGCCCCTTGGTTGCTGTTGTCAAAAATTGATTTTGATATTGTCAAAAATTGATTTTATTTTCATAAGCGAGCTACTCCCGGTCTCACCCTCTGACTCCACCACAAGCTCACAGCTCAAACGCAAGAAATACAAAGGACCATCAGCACAAGCTACACCTGGCACTCACTCCACGAACAGATTAGAGCAAGCTGACAGGTTACCTCCTAACTTTAAGTTTGGTATTAATACATTTTTGTAATTAACTCACGGGGGGAGCTGATGCATAGCAAGTAAATCCGACAGATTTGCCTACCTCTGGAGAACAAACAGTCTTACACTGCACAGAGAAGCTACATTCCAAGATGCCAGTAAAGCAGGACACAAGAAATGAAAGAAAATAACCAAGCAAATCCACCCTTCCTTGGGTCCCTTCATTCCTACTTCCAGAAGAAGGTCAGCATCACCACTTCTTATGTGCATATAGTAAACAAATAGCTTATACAGACAAGTTGTTCTTAAAACAAATCAAAAGCACATCGGTGAAATGTGATCTAAAATAAACCAGCTATGTTTGAGGATATCAATATTTCCCCTGGCACTTCAGGATTCTGCAGCTGCAGAAATTCCTCTAACAAAATTCAAAAGAACTTAAAGCTTATGCTCCCATGGAAGAGGTTTCCAGACACAAGTATATTATATATACACATACACACTCCATCACAGTAACCAGACCATAACACTTGCACTGGAAAGCCCCTAGCCACACTTTAACATTTTGCTGATTTAGCTGTATCAGCCAAGATTATTTTTTTTTCTTGCTTCCCAACTATGCCAGCAAAAACGTTACTGCAGAAGCCCTTCTAGTGGCTGTGAAATTTTTCTGCCTGCATAAACTGTTCCTTTCATAGGACCCAGTTTAAGCAGCACCAGCAGAAAAATTCCTCTCGTAGTCACAGGGCCACCTCAGAAGGAAGTGGCAAGACCGGGTAATGAAAGCGTGCAAGCAGGAGGCGTGAATGCAAAGGAGAGCATTGCATCAGTCTAGCTTATGTCTACAGAAAAAGGGAGGAAGCAGTAACTGCCATCACACCAGGTCTGTGCCAGCAGAAACTAAACTGCAAAGTCACAATCCTACTGCAAGAAGTAACAGCAGTAAAATTCTGCACACAGGTCAGACTGACCAACTTCACTTTGAGAGATGTGGCATTTCATTTCCTATTTGGATTTTTGTGTCATGTTTTGTGTGTGATGTATAATCTTGAGAAACAAACAGACTGCCTGAAAACATAAGTGCAAGCCATTCCATTTATGTCAATTAGATACTAATCCTATCCCCCCCCAGAGATGACTACATGTCAGTTGGGTTAACAGTTTCACTGATAAGACACATATCACCATTTCTTTGCTAAAACTTATCTCAACTCCAAACCATCCGTAAAAGCCTGTTAGGAGTGAAACCACCCGTTTCCCCATCCAGGAGTAAACAACTTCTCCACTCTTCCTAATGATCACCCTTATAATGCAGTCTCATCTTGACTACGTGAAAAGTACTCAATATTAAGAATAGAGAGGTGTGGGTTAGAAAACAAAAAAGTTTAAGACAGATTCAGTATAAAGACTGCCCTGCCTGTGTTTCTACTCAAATATAAGTCTTCTCTGTCCCCTTCTTTTTTTTTTTAAACCCAGATCTGCTGCAGGTTATCCAGCCTGCCACATCACATCAACGCAGAAGCCAGTAAGGCCTGGCTGCAGAATTTAGGTCAGCTTGTCTGTGGAGTACATAAGGTCTTGCACACAGCCATGAATTTCCTAGTAATGCTTCAATAATCCCTCTTCATCCTGCTATGCAGCTATTTTACTAGTAGTTGCTAGCTTTCCTCTAACTCCAACAAAGAGTCTCCACAGGAGGGATGTTTGCAGGCGAATGAGCCACTGCCTCTTCCTTGAGAAGCAGGAAGCTGGTTGTTGAATCAAATAAATGCCGATTCTTATTTCCCAAGACAAAAAAAGTGAAGGATTCCCAACGCATGCTAGAAAAGGACTTCCCTTTTTTAACCACACAAGGAAAGAAATAATCAGACAGAGCTGAAAATTACCCTTAGAACATTAGGAATAATTTTCTTAACGGATCATTTAAACAAACCCATGCTGGGTCAATAAATAAAAAAAATAACATCAAAATGCGACTAATAAATTCAGACAGTCTAAGGGACAGATGCTGGTATTTCTGGAGAGAAAGCATCAACTCAAGGTGAAAAACACTGTGCCTCTTCAAAGAATGGTTCCCTCTAGAAGTGAATTGCGGGCCACTGCCATCCCAAGCATTGTACGAGCACACATAAGTAGTAGCCCTGTTCTTAAGGAATCTCTAAAGGTGCGTAAAAATACGCAAAGTCTTTTTAGAACATGGTCCTCAGAGCAGGAGTTCCACATAAACTGGAAAGCAGAGTCATGTAAGAAAAAATAAATCTTAATAGCATACACCAAAACCTTGATCTTCTCTGAGTCTTCATACAACAAGATGAATCTAACTAAGTCTTCTTAAGTGTGACAACCTGAAAGATGTGAATGCAAGAATAAATACCAGTTTCCAGGAACGGTTATGGGAATCTCAGCAAATAAAAACACAGCTAGTAAGCTGACAGTTCGTTTTGTCTTAAAACCCATCAGTCTGCTACCTTTTTGGGCTCTGTGGTTGCTGCATAACATTGTGCTCCTCGAAAGCTGGCACTTTTATCTCCCTATTAGAAAAAAGAATAAAGCTGAGGAAAAACTCTTTCCTCAAGACATCAAATTGCTCTTCAACATTCAAACATTTGTTAAGAGTATTCCTAGTCCATTCCTTCCAACTTACATGGAGCCTGGATACAGGTATTGGCAAACACATACTGCGCCGTACTGCACATTAGATGTGTCAATCAAATACCCCCGAAAACACAAAGTTGCCATTTGTTTATGTTTACCTCAGATCTGTTACAGAACTCAAGCATATAACATGCACCCATGCCAGGCCTACAGATGACGTGGTTGTCGTTACTAGGCCACCATCGTATCACACATGTTAGCAAGACTTTTTAAGGAACAGAACTCTATTTTTATAACTAATGATCATCCACAACTTGATTCAAGTCAGCATCAGACAACGTTTCCCATTCCTGGCTCAGTACCTGATCAGGCTGTGCTTCTCTTCCTTCCTCCTCCGGCTTCAGCTGGGCTGACCACTGGCTCCAGGAGACTCTGGTGACAGGAGTACCAAGCCAGGTCACTGACGGTCACTTTCTCATTTTGACAAGCACCACAGACTCTTCCTGTATAAAAACAAACTGCTGTGAATCAAAGTGGCCAAATAAAGTGTCAACGCTAGCCAAGTGTCAGAGAAATGCCACTCTGTGACATGGAAGCAGAATGTTAGTCATCCTTTTGCCACCAGTGCCTGATCTCTGGGGAAGGCTGAGCACACCCTTATAATTTCAGAAATACTCTAATGAGTTGTTCTATTCTTGAAGAGCAGAGATCCCTCAAATAAGCAATTTGCCATTTCCCACATATTTTCTTAAACATACTGGCTCATCCAAACTTAACAAAGGGCATTGCTACTTCTGTGCCACCACTTCCCTACACCACCATAAAAGCCAGACCAGACCCCAATGACACGGTAGCTGCACAACACATGTGCTCCACACAACTGCTTTGATCATATCTGAAGTACTGCATTACAGCAGTATGCCAGGCAAGCATCCCACCTTGAGTCAATGAGCTGCCTGGAAAACCTCTGGAAAATGCCCCTATCCCTGGGATACACAAAATAGAGAAGAAACAGGATTCCCCGTCTTCCTCCTTTAGCCCAACACTTCCACCAGCCAAGACCCCAGCATGGCTGCCTTTACCTCCAGGGACTCAGAGGCTGCAGGGCGGAGCAGAACCCACAGATGGAAAGCAACAGCTCAGCAAAACGAACAGCCAGACTCCAGCAGGTAATTAATGAGTATTTATTTTAGTTTGCTGCTTATTAAGTATGCCTTGTTATAAATCAAGTATTTTACAGTAATTGCCTCCAATCAACAAACACTGAGAAAGCTGCTACGTAGACCAATGCTGCTTCATAAGTGAAAAGAGTCCCCTAGCAACAGGCAGGGCTCTACACCACTCTCCATGCGCAGCAGGCCAGCCGCCACTGCCTCGCTGCCCTTCTTGTGCCTCTCCTGCCCTGGCTGCACCCCAAGCAGCGCTGCTGCGTGCCCAAGCCCTTCCCCGGCACTGCCAACCGCTGCACGCTGCTGCCAGGCTGCAAATGCCAGCACAGCAGGGCACTCGCTGCAAGGCTGGCAAGTCCCAGCCCAGCTGGCAGCAGCTCCTCGACAGGAACAGAGGCAATCCCCCAGGACAGGGAACGAACGCCCTGCAGCCAGGGCTCAAAGGCAGGGACAACTGGCTGCATCCCCTGCTTCAGCCACCAGCCCGTTGCTTCCACACTGGTGGCAGCTGCAGCGGGGAGCTGCTCTGCTGTTAGGGTCCATGCCCAGTGCTGAGCACAGTGCACTCACCCAGCTGAGCGGCTCCCAAGCCACTGCAGCAAAAAAAAACCAAACCAACACAGACACGCTTCCCTCTTAATTTACTTTCTGAGGCCTTTTCAGGGTTGGCACCCGCTGGCACTCAGAAGCCCACAGGAACAAGCCCTGTGTCATGCTTTCCACTGAGAGCTTTTTAAAGGTCAGCAGGAGCCTGCTGTTCCAGGTTTCTTCCTAGTGGTAGAGACCCAGGATAAGGAGATAGGGAAGACACTGCCAAATGCACAAGTAAATATGCATCTTAAAGAACTCCCTCTTTCAAAGGGGTCGGGGTGGTCAAGTGGTCTTGGGAGAACTAAATCCCTTCTTGCAGCATACGTCACCAGAACTGGAGTTTTCGGAGACTGTTGTTTTTTAAATACACGGGGGAAAAAGCTCTGACTAGATACTTTACAAAGGCCTATTGCAAGCAGGTTTCAGAACAGACCTTTGGATTGTACTTGAGCTCTGACAGCAAACGCTCTCTTAGCCACTGGGCCGTTCACCTTGGTTGTTTCTGTAACCTTTTCTCACGAGTTCAGAGACCCATATAAGAAGGGCCTAAGCAGAGCTCGCCATGCCCTCCAACCCCTCCTCAGCAGCCACCCCAAAGGCAACAAGCTGTTTCTGAAAACAGAAGGCAAAGGCAGTTCCCACCTCCAAAGTAGGAGGGCTGCGTTTTTTGAACATGCATCAGCATTTAAGGAAAGGTGTCAGGAGAGGCCAAACAGCACCACCATGACACTTGGTAAGGCATGGAAGAACAGGACAGCTTGTCTTCAGGACCTGTATCACAATGTGAAAGACTGCTGAGGTTCACCACCCTCCCCTTCCCAGAACAGGCTGAGCACATTAGTTGGATCGTAGCTGGAGGAGAGGTGGAGGGAAACAAATGACAAAACACACTCATAAGATTTTGGTTTAAAAGAAAACCAGCAAACAAACAAAACCCCCAAACAACAAACAAAAAAACCCAAAACCAAACCAAACCAAAACCCCAAACACCAAAACCCAACCTAAAGCAGAAATTCTCATATGAATCATACCAGTGCATAAGTAGATGCTTGGGCAGAGCCAAGACCAGCGAAGGAATCTTCCCTGCAGTTCTCGACACAGAAATCCTCCTGGATTTTGTTCTAAATCCCATTTGAAGAATTCCCTCTTTATGCTTCTTCCTTCAGCTCCCCCTCCCATTTTTGAAGAGACAACCTCAATTTATTAAAACAAAGCAACATCTTTCTTACAGAATCATCTGCTCTGATACAAGAATACACACCCACTGTTACAGAGTCGGCATATGCAACAGTGGGTACGAAGAAGATTAAATAAGGAGCACATGCACCACTTCTCTTATAACCTAGTCCCCTCCGGCACTCATTCCTTTTAATCCTTCTGTTTTCTTTCAGGGCTCTTCAGCATAGGGAAAGACTTACACCCCATTTACACTGGGGTGTTGGCATCACCCAGTGCCAACTTTATCTGAATCACAGCCAGGCACTTGGCACTTCAGGCATAACACATGCAACCTCCAAATGCCATGTCCTATATACTGTAGCCTACATGTGGTTGCCTTCATTTGTACAGTCACTTGATCAAATATCTTTTCCACTATGGAAAACGCTACTTCTGTTGCGCTTTACAGGGGGTGCATTTAACAGGGAAACAAACAATCATTGCTAACAGAGTGAAAAAAATCAGATGATGCACTTACAGAGCAAATTATTATGAATTCTGTAAAGAAAGGAGGATGGAAATCACAGTATTTTGGGGAAGAAGTAGAGATCTTGGAAAAAACCCTCAGCTAATAAAATATGTAAAGCAGTTCCAGTCATGACAGGTTTAATTTCAGGACAACTGAGTAATTCTCAGTTCTACATGTATCTCCAAGTACCCAGCCAACAGCAGACATTTGACAATCACTTCGGTGAAAACACCATCTTCCTCCCTTGTTGCTGCATAAGAACAACAACAAACCACCACACAGGAAAAATGTCATGCCATCAAGAGAGAAGAAAAACCCCAAACCAGCACAGAAACCTACTGTAGAAGCACTGTCAAAAGCAGCATGTAACCTAACCAGATAAATAACAGATTTTGTTGCTATCTCTGAGTGAGGTTTCACAATCAGCTTAAGCTGATCTGTGGCCACCCTGCTGCTTAACACTCCCACTCTCTCCCCTGGTGTGTGCCTCGGAGAAGCATCCTGTCCCACCAAGGCAGAGGTGGGTGGGCAGGACGGCAGGACTTGAACTTTCAACAGCAGTGTGAGCTCAAATTTGCTCCAGCTGGTCTTGAAACCACACTCCCTTTGGAAAGCACCTTAGGCATTGCTCCTACTCCATGGGAGCCTAGAGAATCCTACTGCTGCTCCCTGCAGAGTTCATTGTCCATACTAGGGCTTCGCTGCGGCTTTTCACATACCACCCAACCACCCCTTTATTTCGGGAGCATCTTGTAATTCTCTCCTTCTCTTTGCGGCCACCTCTTCCCTTCTCCATGAGCCAGGGCCTGTGCGCAAAACTTCTTCCTGCTTCCTCTCTTGTCGCAGAAGGCAGGAATATAACCAAGGCATTAACAAATCAAACCTTGCTGAGCAAGCAGGCAAAATTTCCCAGGGCTATAGGTAACCTGTTGTTTGATCCACAGGCCCTAAGAGAGGTGACTGCTGCTGGTAGCTCTGGTATTACATTCAGTAGCAGATAGCAAGCCAGATCTAAGATCTTTCAAGTTCAGACAGCAAGAAGGTAAAAATAATCAGACACTGAAGACATGGACGAGGTGACAGAAATCGGCAGCTATCAGTGTGGAGGGCCGCCATTCTCTCTTCATTCACAAAAGAAACAGCAGAACTGGAGCACAGAGCGCTCCTCACACTGACCAGCTGCGTGCTGGTTGTGACTGGGCTGCTCTGGGCTGCTGTGCACATGGACAGACTGCGATTTTACAACACAAATTAGGCAGGTGCAAAACTATTCAGCCGAAACTAGGCTTGTACCAATGCAACCTGTAAGTTTAGAGGTGCCCATTAAATTTGCTGGAATTAATACATATGTCCACACAGGAATCTGTATAACTTTGCAACGTGCTTTCAAGCTGATTGCAAACTGCAAGAACCTGGCCATTCAGCTGTGAGCATGAAAGCCCTATTTCCAGAGATGAGACTCCCACAGTCAGATAAACAAGTCATACACTTTTCAAGTGCAGAACAGTACATACAACTTCATGCTTTAAGATTTTCTTTGATATTTACTCACACTTATCTCAACAATTTTATCTCCTTTCCTTTGCCACACTGTCACTATTTTCTTTTCTATTTTTGCATGCCTCTCATTCTTATTTTCTGGCTTTACTACATGCTTCACTACTTTTCTTCTCCTGTAACTCTGGCCCCAGCAGTTTGTTTGTTTAAAATCTGTTTCAGTTCAACTGATTGATGCTAACAAGGACACTCTTAAATTTACCTTTCAACTTAGGTACATCCTAAATCAAATTACACTAAAAATAAACAAAGCATAACCACAAATTTTAACCACTGGAAATAGAGTCTTGTCCAAACCACTGTATTTTTCATTTTCCTGGTTTATTATTAGTATAGTTCTGTCTCATTCTCAGTCCACTCTTTTTTTCCAAGAACGACTCTTTTCCCATTATCCTCATTAGACACTTTCCTACCCACTTCCATCTAGCACTGACCAAACTCACAATTTCTGCAACACCAACGAGCGTCTGTGTATCTGCATTCCTCCACTTCCTTGTTTCAAGAGCTGACAGATTTGTTGTCAGACGGATAGGTAAGGAGAAGAGCAAAACTATCAAGCCAGTCTTCCCTTTCTGTCTGTGAACAATGCCAACAAGGTAAAAAGTGAAGAAATGTAGTATGGGTTATAAAACAGCAAATGTTACTTTAAAAAATTCAAATGCATGAGAAGTTTCATTTCCCTTTTGTCAGTTCCTCTTCTAAGTTAGGTAGTTTAGGCTTTATTTGTTAATGTAATTAGACAGAAAGCAAGTACATGAAAGTTTCTGGATGGCAGCCATTGAGAGGAACCCTGTATGTGGACTTCTCAGTTTGTATTTTTAAACACCAGTCAGATTAAGTGTGAAGTCTGGTTCCTCCGTGCATCTTTGATGAAGGCAATTGCTAATGCATGTGGAAAGTGTTTGTAACCATAGCGGTGCTTGAAAACAAAGCAAGATAGTGCACTACACTTCTCACTCAAGTTTTAATGCAGAGACTGTCAGACCAAAATAATTCCTACTCTCCCTTTCCACAATCTGTACACAAAGCACAATGTACAGATACGCAAGATGGACATTCACTGACATTTGCATTGGTTTAGTGGACAAATTTATACTGAACAATCCAGATGACATCAGCTTAACAATGTGTTCCTCTGTGCTGGACTGCAAAGGCAACAAAATGTCTATTACATAATACTTCTGTATAAAATATTAATATTCACAGAGGAAGCTTTTGAACTGAAAGGTTATTTTCAATGATTAGCAAATCAGTGTTGCATAAGCTTGGTTTTTTCATCAGCGTATTTGAGATAGACAACCAACTATACTTTTTGTTGACAAAATACGAAAAAATCAACTTTGTATGTGCACACATCAACGTACATAAAAGATCTCCCTGGGGTTACCAGCTTCTCTTTCGACCTTAAAGGTACTGCAAGATTATAGAACTGCCTCCATCTCTAGCACACACAGCTTCAGCATGCCTACACTAGGGTTCTTCCAGGCATGGGTATTCTTTATACAAGTTCTCACACCAGCTAAAAGTATGTAAGTTTCCTTTCCTTCCTATCCTAAGGCTGAAGAACAGATAGATATTCAGACATCATATTCACATATACATCCTATGCACTTGTTTTGTCCTTAGAGCTATAATCCCAAGTTGGAAAATCATTGCAGCAAGAATAAAGTGCTTCAAGCAAAGTCTACCCGAAACAAAGAACGCTACTTCTAGCAGGCATGTTGGTATCTGTGGCATTGGCCAGACTTGAAAACACTAGAGGTGCGGCAGCCCTGGCTTCTGTAGAACCCAAGGGCAATCAGGAACACCTTTTATAGAGAAACTTATCTCAGTGCTGACTTGTAAAGAATGAAGTCCAAGGGGAAAAAAACAAACCTCCATCTTGGCTGTGGCTTTGTAGCCATTAGGCTGAATGGGGGCGGGTAGGAGCCTGCCTCGCTGCTTCATTGCAAGGGCTATAAAGAGCCTTTGTGTTTGTTTTTTTTCCTTTCTGTGTGTACCTTTACATAATGAATCTATGGAAGGGGTCCATCTAGAGCACCACCAGACTCCAGCAGGTGCTCCAGGACAGTGTTTGCTGTAGGTCTCATCGTATTTACCAGCTCCATGTGAGTGTCACAGATAAGACATCTAGAACAGCAACAGACACCTGTATTTCAGCAGCCCCACCCATGGTCTCAACATACAGAGGAAATCATCAAGAGACATCACTCAGAAAAATCCTGAGCGAGTTAATAGAGAAGGATTTTAAAACTCCAGTCTGGGAATTGTGCAATTTTTTCAAATTTAAATGCACAGCAAAGAGTTTGAAGACATGTTTGATACGAAAGGGTAGCAACAGCATTTAATTATCTGTTATGCCCACACCTTGGGTCTGAGAAATCTTCCATTGCATTTTCCTGGTCTTCAAAGGAGACGTTCATAAGACAGAATACCTGAAATGCCTAACTTTTAACAAACAGACCATATACAGCGAGGGTTCTTTTTTTAACACTAACAAAGAACAAGGCAGGTCACAAGAACCAGACCATTTCTTTTTCTATTGATCACACAATACAAAATACAGGACCATGGTGAATAAAGGTGATTGCTATCCTCACCTGCTGCTGGCTGCCATGTGCTTTCAGCCTGGTTATTTTTTTGGCTGCTTCATCAGAGTTACATCCACCAAGAAAAGGATCTCTGAAAGGAAAAAATCTGAGCAACAAATAACTTTCCTCTTCCCCTAAGGGTGGCTGTATTTTACACCATGATTCTTTTTGAAGTCTTGAAAATCACAACTACTTTAGTCTTCGAACAAATCACTTCTGAGGAAAGAGCTCAGGTGGAAAGAAGGAAGATTATAGGTAGCAACAGTTTTGAGACTACATGAACAATGTGTTTTCGTATCCTGATTTGTACTTCAAGAGGAGGAAGAAGAAAAGGGAAGGTATTTCTTTTAAAACAGTGCCAACAAACGGGTCCTTGGTGCAGCCATACTCTCTTCTCGCACTACTGCTTGCCTCCCAGCATTGGGCAAAAGTGGCATTTTGCTGGCTTGTTTCCAAGAAAACAAGTTTCCTCCTTCCAAGGATATCTCCCTGAACACTCTGGCAGCTGCTACGTGAAGGTCTTTGAGCTTCTCTCCCTATCCATTTCCTGAAGGGGGACAGGAACCTGCTCTTGCAAGACTAGAAGAATACAGCTGAAGAGAATATAGAATTAAGTGCAAAGAGCTTCAGTTCTTTTAATTGAAGAAGTCTGTGGTGAGAGAAAGATTGAAGCAGTGTCAGTTAAAATTAATGATGTGGAAATGAACATTACTGATGGTATTAGAAAGTGCCAACTTGACTTGTGACGCACTTTCCTTTTTAATGTGCCAAAACCCAAGATGATTCTCAAGAAGTTAAACACTAGAAATACTGGCTTTGCTCTTTCCAAAATTTGTTTGGAATCTCTGAGGGGAAAAATTGTTTGGCAAGCAATAAGTACCTATTCTTTGTTATATAGTTAAAAGAAAATTGCACTCAATTTGCTTAGACCAAAAGATCTCAAGCCAAACCCATCCCCAACGCAAGCAAGTCAAACTTTGAAAAAACATGGCTCAAAGTATTCTCAAGGTAACAGGTACAGAATAGCTTTGAAACAGTAATTACAATCGCTTTTACAAATATAATGCTGGTAGCTGCTGGAAAACTGTATTTCACAAACATCCTTGTCCATCTTTCAGCCCTTGTCTGGGAAATCATACAAGTGTAGATCCACAGCACCTCAACATCACAGCTGAGAGCAAACACTTCCAAGATCAACTGTGACCCCAGAGAGCCTTATGCATGCATGCGTGCGTGATCATGAGACTATACATGTGTGGAAAATTAGTCATGTGCACAAGTCTTTGCATGGTGAAGTCCACAGACTTTTCACTGCTTGTTATGAAAAAAATGTTTAAAATGTCAGTTATGCAAAAGCACAGACAAGATTTTATCTAAATGTAAGGTTTCTGAGGAAAATTATTTCCATTTTTCTTAATACATCAATAGCTTTTTCTTTTTTGCCAGGATACAATCTTCCAACCACCAAGAGACAATAAATAAATAAACAAACAAAATAGAAAGAAAGGGGAAAAAAAACCCCAAACCCAAAAGGAGAATTGTGTAGTCTGGTTTCAATGCTAGCAAGGAACGGAGAAATTTAAACAGCAGAAACTGAAATAACATGTTTTGTTCTTTCCACTTTATAAAGTAACATTTGAGTATAATGTAAATACTGCTAATTGTGTTTTATGACTATTTAGGGATCTACAGCAATTTTATTCATTAATTGGAAGATACAGATTACTTTTTTGAAAAGAAATGAAAAACCTTCAGAGTTCACTATTTGGTAGAAGACTAACTCTGAAACTCCCTTTTGTTTGCATCTAGTTGAGAAACTAGTTTACTGGGTTCCCCCGTGACATCATTTGTGACTCAAGCTACTTCTCAGTAAAACAGCCATCCCCAGCGCCACACTGAGTAAATGTTTAAGCCTCAGGACACTAATTCATCCTCAGCTATCAGTGTCCATGTACCTGTATCAAAACTCTCCTCTGGCTCTTAGAGGTGCAGGAGAAAGCAAGGGAGGCTGGGCCGAGGAGCTGAGTCAGCACTCTGCCTGCAAGACATCCCAAGCCAGCCCACAAGTACGCAGCAAAAGGAGGAACTGACACAGCAGCTGGTGCCATCTGAGAACACAAGGGGGGAACGAAAATCAGCCAGTAGTACAGGACCTGACTGAAAAATCCACTTACTGCCACTGGCTTCAACAGACTTTGAATGGGACCTCAACATACAGAAGGAAGGGGAAGACCTGGAGAAATTAAAAGAACTCAAAGGCGGGAAATTTGAGTATAGTCACTTCTCATAAAACCGCACCAAGCCACAACACACATGGTCACAAGCACTTCTGACCACAGGGATGTACATACCCTTTTATCGACTAGCATTTATTTTCTTATCCTCCTCTCACTGGCAGGACTTATTGCAAGCATATCCCTAACAGCATCAGCTTTTTTCTTACTCTCCAGGCACGCAGTCAAGAAAGCTGTCTATACACAGGATGTACAGTTGTGATATCTCCATACCTCCACCTACCTACTGCTACAGAAGAGAAAGGGGCTTGTCTGAGGTGACAGGAATACAGGGCTAAGAAAGAACTGGAATACAAGAACCGTATTTCACACGTGCAGCTATATGTTAATGCAACGTACACTAGTTAGTCTTTCCACAGCAAGCACCTCAGTGCTTTCACTCTTTTTGCATTGTTATTATACAGGTTTGTTCCCATTAATAATTACCTTCCCATGACAGCAGCACGCATACTTTCTCCGTTGCCGGTGCTGCTGCTTTAGAATTCCTCCTCCAGGTCTGAGCACACTGGACAGATTACCATCCCCCCAAGGATGTCAGGACTGGTACAGATATCTATTGTGCATATCTGGATCTTACAAAATAAATTACTGCTTAATGCTGCTCCCTTCCCCACGTTACCTCATGTAGCCTTTGTAAACTTTGGATCTTTATCAAAGTAATCTTGACTGCAAATAACAGTATCTATTTAAGTATTCCTTGCTTATTATGTGCAAGAAAACAGATATAGCAGACGTAACAGACAAGTGTTTTTCACACTAAGCATGATACAGGCAAAGCATCAAATGAGTTTACTATAAAGGCAATGCTTGCTCAGAAACATAGGAGAAAATGGTGTACAGCACAGAAAATACAGCCACAGTAGCATATTCCTAGGTCAGGACCTCATAAATCAGTTTCAACTAACAATAAAAGGTTTATAGGGGATTTGTAAATCACAAAGAACGAACAGGATCCTAGCCTCTGAGCAAGGCTTCGTGAATTAATTTAAGATGGCAATCAAGAGCAAATAACATAACACTAACCTTCTATGCTACCGATCCTTACCCTAAGTTTGAAGAAAGGGGGTTTCCTCTGCCACCAGGAAGAGGGGAGGGGAAAAAAAAAAAAAGAAAACAAGACACAGAGAAAGGGACTTAGCTACCCCATCTGGGATGAGAGTGCTTTTTTGATAGCTCAGAGCTGTGGGATCAAAATCTCCCTGCTGTTCCTGCAAATTTCTCGCACCCTAAAGCCCTCTTTCCCATACAAGGGGGGACAGCCATTCCCCACCTTCAGTTTTAGAGGCATAAAAGATGAACCTTTCCTATTACGGCTGACAGACATAATGCTGAAAAAAACCAAAATACTTCAACTGATAATGCTTATGAGTAGCAGGTACTCCAAAGCTAGCATTGAAGATGTTTTGCTCTCTGCACCAGCGACTAAGCCAAGTAAAACATCACTTTCAGCACCACCATTACAGGAAGTACTGCTGAGACTTATTCCACCAAACGACAGGCTGGTTACCACTACCGTCCTCCATTTTCAAGTCTGAGTAACCTACCTCATGGCTCTTACACACTGGGAGCATCCAGAAGAGAAACTGCCACGGGCTGCTGGCGTGTTGTAAATGCACAGCCTGCATCCCCCCAGTGACCGCAGGCCAGCTTCCCTGAAGGATGCTGGGCAAGTCACAGGCTTTCTGCGCCTGAATTCGTGTTTGTTTAACACCAGTGGCAGCACTTGTAACGGGGACGGCGACGGGGAGGGGGGAAATGGAGGTTGCAAGACAGAGGAGCTGCTGTGCCAGGCTCAGGGATCCTCCAGGAGCAGGAGTCGGTATTGCCACGTACCGGGGAGCTGCGGGAAGGGAGGAGACGTGCCTCCAGAAACCACAGATGATTCTCTGACAAGGGCTGGTTTTGTCCTGGAGATGTGTTTTATCGACTGGTTCGGGCCCCTTTAATCTGCGTGCGGTGCACCACCAGGCACAGTTGACCCCATACAAAAGACGCACAGCTGGCGGTCCCCACATGGATTTAATACCACCGACCTCGGAAGGGGGCTCGCTTTTTCCAGCCGCATTTCCCAGTAGCACGTTATACTCCCAGACCCGCAGCCGGGGCCGGCCCCGCTGTCGTCGCCGCCGCTCGCGGGCACGTCCCGCCTGGACGCGCACCCCCCAGCGAAAACAGGGCGGCGAGTGGCGGCCGCTCCTCGAGGTCCCACCGGCAGCTCTGCCGGGGGCTTGGGTGCCCCCGCGCCGCACCGGCGCCGGCAGCGATACCGGCAAGCCAATCCAGGCCGTTTTGAAGGCAGGAAAAAAGGAAAAAAAAAAAGGGGGGGGGGGCGAAGGCAAGCGCGACGGAAAGCGCAGGGAGGGAGAGGCGGGGGGTGCCGGTGCCGCCCCCTCCCCCGCGGCCCCTCCGCCGCCTGCCCAACCGCCTCCCGCCGGCCGCGCGCTCGCCTCACCTCAGGGACGGCCCCGCGGGCTGGGGGGACCCCGAGAACCGCCCGGCCGGGCCGGGCCGAGCCGAGCCGGGCCGGGCCGAGCCGAGCGTGCCGCGGAGGACGCAGACCTTCTCCGGGACGGTCACTCCCGCGGCGCTGCCATGCGGGCGGCGGGCGGGGAGAGGGAGGCCGGGCCGGCCGGCCGGGCGGGCTCGGCTCCTAGCAGCGCCCTGCAGCGCGCTCTCCGCATGCGACGCACACCCGCATGGCTCGGCGCACGGACAGCACCGGCTGCCGGCGGCGGCGGCGAGGGCCGGCCCCGCGGCCGAGAGCGCCGCCCGCGGCCCGGCGGCGGCCAATGGCTCCCGCGGCGCCGCGCATGTGAGGGCCAGGCCGGGCCGGGGCGGTCCCGCCCGCCCGCCCCCCAGCTCGGTCGCCCCCCGCGCAGCCGCCGCCGAGCTCAGGTGCCTGCGGGCCGCCGCGCAGAGGTGCCCGGCCTCCGCCTTTGGGGCGCAGCGGCAACGGCCGGGGGCGGGGGGACTGTTAAGCGTGACCCCAGCAAATCCCCCCGCGGGGGGCTGGGCTGTGCTGGGGCGCCGAGGGGTGTCTGCGGGGCGCAGCAAAGACTGCACCGGGGTGCTCGTCCCAGCGGCAGCAATAAAAGCGAAACGTCTGGTAGCGGAGCCAGTGGTTTGTTCTCGTTGTGCAGGTAAATGAAAGGTAGTACGTGAGGTAAATAAAATAGCGACAAGTTCAGATGATGTGTTTTAGTTATTAAAATGTTATCGGGGGGGGGGGGGGAGTTAGTTTTCTTGCATCTATGTCGAGCCCCTGAGGGAACCAGAAAGTCAAAGGCAGCTTTAGCTCGGGTGGGGGGTGGCAGCCGTTTGGACCGCAGGGACTGATCCCTCCAGAGACTGGACGCAGCACGTTGAGGAAGGAGCCGAGCTGGACCTGATCCTCACCCCAAAATCCATTACAGACTTTTTTTCCTCCTTTGACTGAAACGGCACCAATATCCTCAAGTCTTTGTTGAACACTGATCTGACAAGTGACCAGACCTGTGGTTTCTTTTTAAACTAGAACTGGATGTAACACCTATTACTTTTGAAACTATATTAAACTTGATCAAGAATGGAATTTAAAAAAAAAAATACTGGCTCATCTTCTTCCAAATTTGCTTCATCCCCATGATTTCTAGGAACTGGAAGAGATGGGAAATGATCCTTAGGTGCTTGTTCAGAATAGCTTTATGGCCCTTTAAAAATTGAGAATCTCCCCTTTATATTTTTAGATGCATTTTTAATCAGACCTTCTGGTCTAAATGACTGCAAGATGTATCTAAGGTTACAAATGAAAGCACTTCTTCACAGCAATTCAGCTTCTGAGACCAGAGGAAATCAGGCCAGCTTGTCCTGCTCTCAGCTGTTCAGCACTATTTTCGTACCAGAGTTTTCATCTGGTGGAGAATTTTAGCAGAGTTCAGATTTAGTCTAATGAGCTGTCAATTATTTTAAGCTTTGATTTTTAATACCTTCATTTGGCCTTTTAGTTATTTTCTTCCCTGATATCATCAACACGTGCTATTTTGGCCATCATTTTAGACCTCACTGTTTCCTCAGTAAGGTGAATTTTTGTTATCTCTTTATTTATTTTTGTTCTGACCCAGTGCGCAAGCCACATAGGGTGTGTAATTCTGGGGCTCCGCAGTGATAGAAGGTTAATAGAGATAAACACAGTCCAATCTGGTAAACATCAAGGCAAGTGAAAACAGATAATAACAAGAGCTGCTGGCTGGGAAATCCTGACTTGCAGGCAGCTGGCAGAGAAATTCAAGCGGAAGAAAAAGGATTTTTTTCAAATGCCAGAGCTGGTCAGAGCTAGCTGAATCCACATTCACTTGGTAATCAAGACACCGTGCCAAGCTGAGGTGCACCAGCAAAACAAACGAATAGCTCTGGGGACCCAAGGCAGAAGACACCTGGAACTGGGTAGATCCAGATCCAATTAGAGTCCCTTTCTGATGGGGCAAACGCAAGTGTGAAAGACTTACCTCCTACAGAACATATGCTGAGTTGCTTGGTTTGGTTTTTTTCCCTTTGTTGTGATATGTATTTAAAGGTAACTCAAATTTTCTTTAAGTTAAAACTCTTTACGTCCCTTCCTTTCAAGCTTCTCTAGCAGAGACCTCTCCCAGTGTCTCAGGTTTGGTCTTCTGTGGGCTCAAGTCTCAGGGCTTTTGGGCAGCTCTTTCTAGACTGCTGTTTCTGGCTCTGGCCACCTGGGACATGCTGAGGTAGGATGGAAGGGAAAGGATGGGAGTTAAAAACCTGAAAGAGCTCTGTTTGGAGCAAATACACATCCGAGCTCTTCTGTTATCCTGCTATAGTTTATAGGATTGTTTCAGCTGAAGCACAAATTGGCCAGCTTTAAGTCACTCCATGTGATAAAAGAGACGCTAGAAAAACAGAGACAGTGGAGGAAAAATGGCTTCTTTCCACTGGCACAGTTTTGACATTGGCCCTTTACAATTAAAATAAACTAATATTGTTATTTTGATCTGTGGCTCAGAGGACTGAATTGGTGATTACATTAACAGGCAATAGCGATGCAGCCATATGCCTCACAGGATAAATTCATCCTGTTTGTTTTTACAAATGCATTTTAGTTTAAATTTTTCAAATTCCCTAACCTTGACTAGCCTAAAAATGTCAGATTCTTCCACCTTAGTATTATCCCCATTCTCATACCATTAAAAATTTTTAGAAAATATCAGTCCTCCAATATAGAGTTATGGTTTTGGTGAGGTTGAAAAGCTGACGATTTATTCTGAGATGTTTTCCAGTTCTTTCCTTCTTTCACTCAAATGGCCATCCTGTGCATCTCAGATATGCGTGCTTGACATTGTCCAGCGGGTGTCCAGGCTCAGTCCAAGGGAGCCAGGTGCAGGAGGGACACCAGCAGAAGGTGAACATAAGGGAGAGGTGGTGCCAAAAAGAGCAAGTGCCAGCAGTTCCTTGGAGAACAGTGAGGAAAATCCATACTGGGAGATATTTCAGTCCTGGCTTTGAGTGGGCTGACAACTTTTTCTCCCAAGCAAATTTAAGATAAAGGGGAATATTAAGAGGTAGATTAGGTAGTTACTTGGGAAGAAGTGCAGGTGGCAACATAGATACAGGCAGGGAACTGGCTTTCCCCTCTCCAGAAACATGGCAATTTGGCTTCAAGCCACAGGCAAAGCTTGAAGGGGAAGACTCCAGTTTAATAAGGAGGAGGATGCATATGAGTCACTCCACTTGGATACTGGCCACCTATTCCCAAGGAAAAAGGTTTCTAAGTGCTGAATGGTTCAGCCTGTGGTGCTCATCCAGGACACGCGGGCAGGAAGATGGGGTTGGAGATGCAGTGATGCTTATCAGCCCCAATCTGCCGCTTGCCACCCACCCGGCCATTAGTGCCACCTCTGCTCCCCGTGGCCTCCCGCAGCGGCCGTGAAGCTGACTTTCCAGGCAAAATTAGGCAATGTGTTGGCAGCTGTTTCATTGCCCTGCAGTCAGATGATGTTGGCAATGGCCTGCTTTGCTTGTGCCTGCAGCTGTCTGCGGAGAGGCTGTTGTGTGGAGAGCCAGCCCAGGGGTGAGGGGCTCAGGGGCTCCACTCTTCCAGAGAGGAGAGGGAAGCCTGTCACCCGAGGGCTGCGCTTCTGCACTGCAAGGCTGCTGCAGCTCAGTGTGCCCTGTGACTGGGACACAATGTCAAAGCTTTTGGAAAGTCTAACTAAATTATGTCAGACAATTCTCCTTTAGCTGCAGCTTTACTGACAATCCCAAAGATACCTAAGAGAACAAAAGCAGCACGTTTTCCCACTATAAAAAGCATTGCAAAACTTTGTCCCTACCATGCTAGGTTCATTTTTAATTCCATCTTTTTTTTTTTTTTAATTCCTGCCAACCAGTTTTCCTTGCTACTTTATAACTCCATCTCAAGTAATTATTCAGACCCATGTTACCACTTTTTCTGAAGATACTTCACTATTGTGCTTGTCTTCAAACACCTGGCACAGCAGCCTCTATGTTAAAAGCACGGAGACCTTTGGAGGCCTTGCAAGCCAGCCTGTTCTGCTCCAGAGCTGTGACTCTCTCCCAGCTTCTGAACTTCCTGGTTGGAAAAAGTCACTCTCTCCTTATCTTCTCTTTGTGCTGAAAAGAGGAGGAGTCTCTCTATCTTAAAACGTCAGAACGACTGTCTTAGATAAAAAGCAGCTTCTTCCCCCTTCTAATTACATCCAGAACTCCACAATGTGTTCATGAGAGAGCATTCTGTATTTTGAAACAAGAGGAGCAGCCATGATGGCGTGTACATGGTAAGCAGCGCGTTGTCACACTGCAGCTCAGCAAAGTATTTCGTGATGGCAGGAACGATGTCACAACTTCTGCTGGCGCCTTCTGATTACACAGAAGATCTAGTTTTCACTTTTCATCCAGTGGATATACCAACAGATGGCCAATCTGTTTCATTCTGTGCTTATCAATAAAGGACTCTAAATTCACAAAACACACAGCATCATCTGTGGTGGGAGGGAGGCACAGCAGGAAGCTGTGCTGCTTCACCTGCCCTTCACCCTGGCTGCTCACCAGAGCAGGGCTTTAGTTTGGCAGAAGCAGGAATAAGGTTGTGCATTGCTTGGTCAGCCTGAGATAGAGCCTGTGTCAGTCAAATGTAGTGCCTGGTAACATGGCATCTTCATACTCAGATCCCAACTCAGCAGCAGGCGAGGTACCACCACTGAGGTGTTGAGTACCTTCAGACCTTTAGAGGCAGAGGGCTGGGGAGGGGGTTGTTAGTCTGTGACTGCATTAGTCCATTTCATGTACTTAGCTCTTCCTATTTTCTTAATTTTGCACTTTATTGCTTCTATGATCTCTACCTCTTCTGCTCACTCTGGTTTCCACAAATACTAAATAATAAGCGTGGAGGCTGAATAGGAAATAAAAATTAAAAACCTGTCATAACCAGAATTAGCAGGGTAAGACCATAAGAAGCTTTCAGCTGTCACAGCTTGTCCAGCCCAGCTCACTGGAACGATTTCCTTGCCTCCCGCTAGGACATTTCAGTCTGTTATTTCTTTCTTCAAATCATGTCTGAAAACCCTTCTTCCCTCTTCAGATCTCAATTAGCTTTCTCAGTGAAATGGCTGTGGCTCTGTGTGCAACTGGCATGACACACACCTAAGTGCCCTACCTGGATCTAGGAAAATGGTGGTCTTTAAAGAAACGGCAAGACAGTTATCTTCAGAGTGCTTAGCTATACCTGTGCTAGCACTTAACCTTCACTTCCCCAATCCCACAGTTACAATAGTTAGAGCTTGCTGATTTTGTTATTCCTTTAGAATAAGTTTTCTTAAAATAGCCTAGCCACAAGGGCATAATAAGGTGCACAGCTGGGCAGAGCTTTCTGAGCAGCAGTAGGAAAAAGAAAGAACATATGTGGGTACAAAATGCTCAGAGCCTGCAAATGACTGATCTCCAGTCATTAAAATGGCTGAAGTGAAGGGCTCGCCCAGCTGGACCATTAAAAAAATAGTGGAGGAAGACCAGCCAAAAACAGCAGAAAAAAGGGGGTAAGGGAATAATATATCATTTATTTCTTACATGCTGCATCTTCTCTCTGTCTTCCTATTTTCCTATGGAGCAAAGAAACCACTAGTCATTCTGTAGAAGGAGAGTAGAGAAAGCTTATTTTAAAATGGGGATCCTTAAATTAGGGACCTAGAGGGAGTTGGAGCTCTTTTCCCACCTCAACAACTGCAACAGAGCTGCTGTGTTTGTGCATGGGAGCCTGCAGAACCCAGGCTTGCCTAAGATAAGTTGATTTTGCTTGAAATGGCTAGATTAATCTTTTCACTTTAACTGCAACAGCTTCTGCTGGTTATGTGTACATATTATAGATCAAACAAAATCAATTGCTCCATTCTAGAGACTCTACCCAAGGGAAAACATAGCAACAACATGATATAACTCCACCTCTGTAATCCTCTTCCCAATGCTTTTTCAAACACAATGACAATAAACAAAAGTATTCCAGTTCTACAATTAGATATCCACTGTCAGTTTAGCATCACACTATCCACTCCAACATGACAGACTTTGAAGATCCCAAGTATTCCTGTGATTCCTATCCACAGCCGCTATGTATGTGTATTTAAAACCTGCTTTATCTCCTGCTCCAAAGACATATATACAAGGGAGGAGTATTGCACATATGTGCAGTGGCAGGGAAGCAGGGTACTGTTATCTCCAAATCGTTCTGTCTTCTCTGTGTTTACCTTAAATGTAAATTAATTGGAGAAAGCACTGGCGATATTTTTATGTATTACACAGCAGTGAATTCACTGCCAACACTGTATAGCCACCACAAAACAACTGAATGTATACCTCCCCCAGCCCCAAACACCTCTGACTTCTTTTATCACCATACAGAAACGGGTAGTGGGAGAAGGAAGGTCTGGTCACGCCTTAACCCAAAATAACGTTTTGCTTTGTCAGGTTAATTATACGTTCTGACAGAAACTGAAATTAGCAGGCGGTTTTCCCTTGAGTTGCCCAGAGACTGTAGAATGAATCATGCCTGCTCTTGTACTGCACCCGGGACCACAGGGAACGAGGAATGGAAAGACCAGGATATTTATTTTCCTGTTCAGATCTCTGTGGCTAGAGAGTCATATCCAGGCTCTGGCTTTGCAGGTGCTGTGATGTGGCTGGTTGGTATTGCTGTCATCCCATGTGTGGCAGAAATGGCCATCACCTTCCAACAACGGATGCATTTATGCAGCTACGAAGGCATATTCACTGCTTTCCTTTGATCCTGGTGTGAATTTATGGCACTTGAGTTTCTCAAAATGTCGCTGAAACTTTCTGAAATGAATTAGACTTGAGAACAAGGCTCAACAAGGAGCATTCTCCTTGGGGAAAAAAAAATGTAGCCAGACGTTTTTAACATTTAAATACACAGAAAACACTCCCTGAGTAACTAAGATACCCTCCATTTAGCACCAGAAACCCTGAAGTTAGCCTAGGTCTTAAATCTTACAAGAGAAAGAGCACCCAGACGCTTCTGCTTGCCTCTCATGTCTTTTTATACCTAAAGTTCTTCTGGCATTTCGTTTCCATGGTGGTTGCTTTTCAACCGCTTCTCCCTCTCTCAGGCCCCTTTTCTCCTCATCCCCTTGCGCTGTTTAAAAGCTCTCTACCTGATGCAGCAGAGCTGCCTGCAGTTCCCTCTGCCAAACCCCTGCCTGCCTCTCTCCTTCCCCAGAGCTGCTCCTGCCAGGCTTCGCCTGCTCTTCTTCCTCTCCCAGAGCTCCCTCTACTGTTGGATGCAGCTGCACTTCGAAATACGGCTGTAAACCAGCCGGAACCCCCAGCGTTGCTTTGGAGGGCTGACGCAACTCGGGCAGGAGCAAGGCTGCTCTGGGGTGGTGGGGAGCAGCCTGGACAACATGGCCTGGCTGGGTTGGCCTCCTCCTGCCAGCCATCTCCTCTGCCAGCACGCCTCTTGAAGGCAAAAGGAGCAGCATCCTTTCTCAGCACCCCCAGGGATGATGTCCTTTCCGTTGGGAGTGCCAGTGCTTTAAGAAACACTGCTTCTTCGGACAGAAAAACCTGTCTCTGTGCTCTGGCTGCAGCTGTTTAGCGCAGGACATTAGCATAATGCTGCGGAGTAGCTGCACACCCAAAGCACTGGTTAATTACAGGGGATACAATAGGACAGGAAGGGAAAATTCTGCCCAAAATTACTGAGGAGTGAGGAATAAGGCCGCAGCCTGTGAAAAACGTCTGCTATTTCTGCCTGCTGTAAGCAGACCGGCCCCGCGCTATGACAGCCTCGTTGGAAGGCACCTACACAACATAGGTGCCAGGAGGTATGTGCCAGCTGCAGCAGGCCAGGCTGAGCCCGGGCACTGGAGATGCCAGCCCCCGGCCCCATGGTGCATGGGCATGAGGGACCGGAGGGAGGGATGCTCACTCTGCCATCGTCCCCTCCAGAAGCCACGCACTGCAGAGCTGCCTCCTCGCCATGCGGCACACGTGCCCCTCACTGCTGGCAAGATGCTCAGCAGCTCTCGTTCTGCTGGGCTTCGGGATGCCTAGGATAGAGGAGAAAGAGCCTAAGAAATGCATTTGTCAGCAGTGAGGGGGCGCGGCCTCAAAATGTGCCAGTAACTTGTGCCAGTTTTCGCAGGGGCAGCACCCTGCAGCCCTGGTACCCGGGAAGGGCGCACGGTTCTGCTCCCACCGAGGAGCGTGACATGGAAATGCGCCGAGCCGTCCCCTGCTACGGCTGCCACATTTGCACACTTGTTGCATTCGCCTGCATATGTTGCCATAGGAACTGCAGCCCCAGCATCTGCTGCCTGCTGCTCCCCGCTGCGCTGCCTCTGCACCCAGGCGGGCTCAGCTCACCTCTGCTCCTCCGCCTGCCTGCTCTGCCACCCTGATCATGCCTCCCCCTCGCCCACGAACTCCCTTCCTCATCCTCTTTTTGGAGGGGGACAATCAGATTACTGCTGTAGCAGCCAATTATTGCATTAGTTATAATTTGCCTATTCATTTGTCTCTCCCTCTCCCTCCCACCCTGGAACACTTCCATCTCTCCATCCTTTCCACCTTCACACCAGCTCTGCTCTCCAACTCCCATCCCCTTTTCTCTTGCACTCAGCCACAGAAAGCCTTGTTGCACTGCTGTACCCTTTTCTTCCTCTTCGCCTCCCTACTACTCACTAGTAGGAAGAAGTTTCCTTCCCCTTACAACCCCTGCCCACCACCTCAGGCTACTCCTTCACACAGTCCTTCTCTTTATTCTACCCTGGTGCAGGGCAGTGCCCGATTCTCCCGGGTCTGAGCCAGGTTTTCCTCTCTCCTGCACTCTCCCTGGCTCTTATACAGTCAACAGCATTTCTCATTCTCAGCTCTGGTCTATCCAAATACCATAGAAACTCCTCCCACCTCCTAATAGCTTGTACCTCTAGCCTTATTCCATCCTTTACCTCTCTGAATCCTCACTTTCCTCTGGGCTCCTTCATCAAGCCCTACAAGGTAAGCATGTTATAATCTCTCACTGTCCCCAAATCCCACCCTGACCCACCTTTCTTCCTTGTCCTCCGAATGGGAAATTCCAGCCAGCACCACAGCTACCCTCAGCCTAACAACCCTGGTCTATACCTTTATTCCAGTGCTTGCACCATCATTTTTCACAGCTTCTCGCTCCTCCATCCCCATCCCCCTGGCTGTCTAGCTGCTTTTGATGCCATTGACTGCAAATTCCCTTTGAAGTCATATTCCCTCCTGTCTCTCGTAATCGCTTTTCCTCTCTGCCACCTTCTCCCCTTCCACACAGCACCTTGGACCAGGACCCTAGTGTCCTCCCTCCATCCTTGCCCCAAGCACTCTATTCATCCTTCCTTGCTACCATCTGTACCATGCCCTCCCCACCTGGGAGTCTCCAGCACCCCTGCCCTCTCCTTCCTCCCATGTGAAGGATGCAGTTGTCTCCTGGGGCACCTTCTGGAGACCATCTCATCTGCCCAGAGGGCTTCAGCTAGCACCTACAGCTGTACTGGCCCCCACTCCTGATGGGTGTCTCTCCATCTTGCATCTCAGCTAACCTCTACCTTCTCCTAGATAAACTGAGTGCTGCTAACACCACCTTCACTGATCCCCTCGCTTTTCCTTGCAAGTCCCTTGCATTTCCACACTCTGATTTCCTACTGGGAACATCACTCTTTCTTGCTGGCTTTCTTCTTCAACTTCTCCAGCCTAGTCTCATCACCTCAACACTGCCAGTGGTCATGAAGTTATTACATTTAGACTGTTGCTGCAGGGCACGTAGAAGGTGTGCACGTGAGAGAGCACATAAGGATACTGTAAAGTTACACAAGGAATTTTCCACTTGTATTATATTTTCATACATACTTCAGACCATCTGTGGAAAGCTGTCAAATGACTAGTTGGAAACATATTATAAAATCTTGTTATTTTACTTAAAACATTAATTTAGCAGGCTCAGATCTGAGAACTCAGCAAAATGCTAACAGTTTTTCTTGTGCCTCCCAATTTTGCTCATCTTTTTACAGCAAGAAGGTCTCATAGCTTATTGTGCCTGCACCCCCTGCCACTCTTGACCCCACATTTGGCTGCTAGCTTGGCATGTGTTATGCATTGCTGTAGTCCCAGGTCCACACATGCTTGTTAATACACCCTGGAATAATTTGCATGTGCGTTCTCGAGTCAGCAAAAGTGCGACAGCACTTCATTACTTTGTAGTGACACCTCTGGACCCCAAGATCAGTACATTACCATGTCTTTTTTAAGCCTGTTTGCAGTGTTCTTTTAGGTGCTTTTTGCACACTGTGTTGTCCTGTTATCCATATCTTTGCACTCCAAATTTCCAGCTCTGTATCCTCACTGTCCATTTGAACAGCATCCTGGATACATTTGAAATTAGCTTTGTGACCATCTCTTTCCTGATTCCCAGTATTTGAGAAAGCTTCTGATATCTGTCTAGTTTCCAAATGCCATTTTGTGGTGCTGCTGGCCTGGAGGAGACTGACAGCTCTATATCCATGGGTTTTTCCTTGCTTTAGTTCCAAATCTCTGGAAGAAAACCTGTCTCTTCCTCTGCTGTTACTCTCAACTCCCATTCTTTTCTTAGATTTTCCCTACGTAGAACAGCTTGTCTTACCTGTGTTTACTGCAGAATTTCTTCTTCACATCTGAATATCTGTTGTTGAACCCATCTTTAAATTCTCCTTGCATACCTTTTCTAGTGTATTTGTGCCTTTGTCCTTCTGCTATCAACACATTCTTCTCTCTTTCCTCTTCAAAAAGAGCCATGCAGACCTTTCCTGTATGTGCTCCCCTGCAAAACAAATTCAAGTTAGTGCAAGAGAGTGAGACAGGTACCCACGCTTCCAAACTACGTAACCCTGTGCGTGGTGCTGCCGTGACATGAGCTCTGCTGGTACTCACATACATTGTCCTCCTGATCTGCAGTTCCTTCCATTGCAAACCCCTTTGCCTGGATCAGTAAACCTGAATAGATATAAAATAACAATGAAATGTAACTAAATCAAAAGTAAATCCACTGAAGACAGTCTGACTTCTCCAATGTATACCTGCTGACCATGCGGCATTTTATTGGTTTCCTGCACTGTCAGTGGTCCATCACAATACTTTCCAGAGATGCAACCTTCACACACACGGAGTCTCAACACATTAGTTGCAGTGGGAGGAGCTGGCTCCAGCAGGCAACATTTCCCACTCAGAACTTGTTTGCAGAACTAGAAATTAATCTCCCAGGGTTTAAGAGAGTCCCACAGCCTCAACCACAACCCCAGGGAATCCACATTTTTCTCTTCTTTTATAACTAGGTTTCATTTCACACATAGACAGGATCTCTTTTGATACAAAAGGGTCTGACGCGATAACAAGCAGTAGCTGCACAGAACAGTCACAGCTTGTGCCTGAACTAGGGTGTTTTCTGGTACGAGAGGGGAGACCCAAAACGCACCAAGGAAGAACTCCAGGAAGGATTGGGATTGGATAGTTGGTGTCTTGAGTTTAAGTTGTACTCCACATCAGGACTAGTCAGATGGGAACAGCTGTCCGTTTTTGGAAATCTGGATGACATGATGGGAGTGGGAATAGAAAACAGGGAATGACTTGGGAAGCTGCTGCAACTAGTACCCTGCCCTACCTGAGCACAAAAGCCTTTCAGCTTTAGGGGTGGGAGTTTGCTGAGAAAGGCTGACTCCAGCCAAAATTGGAGCATGCATCAGGGAGCAGATAGGTCCTTAGAAGCACAGGTCTCATCCCTGCAATTTTCCCATGAAATTTTCCATCATAAGTCCAATATTTTTACGTGCACTGGCCAGCCCTTTGTGGTAACATCAGACACCAGGCAAATGTTTCCTTCTATTGTCTTTGCGTCTCCCAAAGGACCTTTGGCTTGAGCATCTTTGCCAACAAATAAGAAGCGGCAAAAGCAGCTGACAGGTCGAGATCAGCGATGATGATGGAAATGAGCTGACCGTGATGCTGGTTGCCATTTATTCTTCTGAACAAAGTACAACCAGTTTGCCCAGGGCTGCATGAACAGGAAGGAAGAGCTGATCTCTGCTATGCCTGGCTAAGCATGTAATGATCTGGGATGAAGTCCCAATCTGAGACACTGAGGGCGGGGGGGGGGGGGAGGAGCTGAAGATCCCTTAAATTCAGCCCTGTTACACTCTTTTTGTGTTACCTATTCCTGTGTGGAATTCCTAAATCTGGGCAAGCAGAATGTGTCTCAGAAATACTAGCTGGTTTGCTGGGTTTGGGGAGGGGGAAGGACAAGGCAAGCTCCACACCTGCTGGTGCCAGGGCCAGGGGAGACACAAGCAAGAGAGAGCTCTCCTCCCCTTTTTACTTGCCTTCACACCAGAGGTGGGCTATGCCCTCACCTCCTCCTTTTAGGCCTGGAGAGAACAGGAGGAGCAGAAGCTGAGGGGACATGGTCTTTCCACTCAACCCAATTAGCAGAGCCATTAAGTACAGCAAAACCCCTACATCACTGAGCTCACGTCAGTGTGAGACCCTTACATTTTCCTTTCCCACAGCTGGATCATTTGAAAAAGAGCTACAAGTCACCATACCTATGGACAAACTTGTCGTGTTCTCAGGAGCAAGTCCGTGGCTGGATTATAGTTTGCAGTTTGTCTCAAAGCTAATCCAAAATCTGCCACTGTAGTGCTGCGTGTATCCCAGTGCAGTAGTACATGGACCTCGGGATGCCAGCTTGCCAGATGTCACCTGGTTCGGACACCACAGATGTGTCTTTGCTCGATGTGGTGCAAACATTTTTAGAACTACTCCAAGACAGTGTCTGTAGTGCATGGAAAAGCCAGAATGGATCAGACGCACACATTTGCTGGATCTCCACTTTGCTCTTTCAAGATTTTTTTTTCCCAGTCCATTCACTTGAGTTGTATGGATGTTTTCTTCCTGTTCTGATTCAAGTGTGTACAGGCTTGAAAAATGCTGATGTAGGACTTTGAAAACCCTGATTGCAGCCAATGGAGAGGACTGAGATCTCCCACCTGCACAGGCAGGTTTGCATGTTGACACCTGCAAACGAAAGCTTATGAATTTGTTTTCTGTCTTTAGGAATTTTAAGGTAAGATGCAGCATTTTACTGCACCTCTGATAAATCAGTGCCTGGCACAGCTTCACAAGGGACATGGGTGAACAGCCAGAAGGGCCTACAGATGTGACACAGGAGCACGAGAGACCTCTCCTGTGCTGGAATAACAACTGGAGGTGAAGCAGGATATTATCAACAGCAAGATGTAAGTCAACAGCAAGACTTTCATGATCTCTGTGGAAGTGGAACAGACCTTGAGTTGGTCTGAAAACATCCCAGGACACTTGTTTATGAATTGCACTTGCAGAAGCTCTATGTTTAAGAAACACAAAGATAATTTTATTACTAACCTGGAAAACCCCATGCTTTGAAAGAATAGCTCCTTTTATGCCAAAAAAGCAGAGAGACTCTTACTTCACTCAGTGGGTAGCTGTATGCAAAAGAACCACAGAAAACTGCAAGGGTACCCATTCCAGATAGATCACATGGGGAGCACTGAAGGGAAACGCAGGCCTCCCTTTCTTCCCATCATTGTGTTTGGAATATGTTTCCAATTGCACTAGTCACAAAACAATCAAAGAAACTTGTCTACAGTGGCAAATTGAAGATGTCCTATCAGACCACATTACAGGGAGCTACACGCTATTGAATCCTTAGTTACATCAGAAAAACCAGCATCCACACGGCTTCAGGACACAATGCAGTCAATTTCCATATGCCTTAACAGAAAAGAGAGAACAGATCTTCAAAGCAAATGAAATCTGTCTTTGGAAGATGCACACCAAAGTGTTCTTTCTCCCCGCTTACATCCCTACCTAGCATCCCACCTTCCCTCGCAGGAGGTGGGGAAGGAGGGAGGCCACCCCTGCAGCACCCAAGAGGCTGTGAGCTCATGCAGCCAGGGACCCTCGGTCCTTCCCAGGCTCCCCAGCAAGCTCCAGGCCCTGCACCCCCTCCTCTCCATCCATCATCTCTGCTAGTGGGCTGTTCCCAGGGCGCAGGGGTAAGCGAGTGCCTTGCATGCTTTGCTCATTTGGTTTTGAGTGTGCCGCGTTTAGCATTCCCAGCCTTGTTCTGCTTGCCTGACACCGTCTGCTGGTTTTAACAGCCCTGCAAAGGAAGACAAAAGCAAAATTATTTAACAACCCAGTCATGGCTGCATGGTAATACAACAGCTGGGGCTGGCCACTGTCACAGGGAGCAGCCTGGCCTCAGCGGGCTCAGGACCTGCCGTGCACGGTGGGCGCCCTGGTTCTAAGTAACTTACTGGTTCCCTTTGTTCTTCCAGATAACAGCCCTTCTGTCGTGCTCCGAAATGGATCAGAGGTGACTGCAGCCTTTGATTGGTATCTTCCAATAACAGTTATAAAATGACTGCTTTATCCTAGCCCTGAGAAAGCATTCTTTTTTCATGAGGCCACTCCTGCAGCACAACTGAAGTAAGTAAAAATTGCAAAGGAGAAATGTTTATCTGTTACCGCAAAGTTACTTTGAAGATGATTAGGCTTTGGAAGTAAACGCGTTCTCAAGATACAACTGTTCTCTGGTCTGGGTCGGGGCTCCACGCGGATCATCCCCACGAGCTGTTGCACAGCCACGTGGGCCGGTATTTCTGCAGTCATTTGACCCTTCGATTCATGAGTCGGGTTCTCGGGCGGGCAGAACTCCCACTGAAAGGAAGGAATTCGGTTCACAATCCGCCCTAAATCCTACTGACATCTGCTGGGTCGAGTGAGAGAAATTGTCCCTGGTCGCTGGCAAAACGGAGAAAAAAAAAAAAGCAGGGTACTTTTAGTGCGGCGGGGCGGCGGCGCTGCCCGGCCCCGACAGCAGGTGCCACTGCGGGCCGCGGCTCGGCGGGGCGGGGCGGTACGGTACAGTACGGCGCGGCTCGGCGGCCCCGGCCCCGGGTTCCTCCCGCCTGACCCGCGAAGCCGAGCGGCGTTTGGCGCTGAGCGCGCTGCGGCGCGGGCTGCCGGGAGGCCACGGCCAGCAGCTCACGCGTGGGGACGGACCCCTCGGGAACGGCGACTGAAGGGGCGCCGGAGGGCTCCGTCGGTAGGAAGCGCGCAGGCGCTGCTGCCAGGCGAGCAGCGCGGGGGAAGAGGCCGCGCGGGCCTCGGCGCGGTGCCCCCACCTCAGCGGTTTGCGGGGCTCGCCTTGCTGCCGGCCTGCCCTGCCTGCGCAGAGGCCCCGCGGGCCGTTTTGCCCGCGTGGCTTGCTCTAGCGCAGGCGACGAGGTCAGCGCGCAGCAAGGGGCTGCGCCTGACGTGGGAAACTCAGCCCAGGCTTTGCCGTGGGGCGAGTCCCTGCTCTTGCCACAGGGCCCGGTCAGAGCGCAGCCCCCTCTCATCGCGGGCAGGCGAGGCGTCAGACCTTGGAAGATCACCCTGGCGCTGCGCTCCAGGACCACCGTTGCTACTCCAAGGATTCACGACAATGCTCCGGAAAAAAGGCAACATTTTCCTCTTTCCGTTACCAATAAGAGAGGCAGCCACAAGAGAAAATGTCGTTTGTTGTTAAAGCTGCGTCAGCTTTATACCCACACCATGAATGAACTTCAGAGTGACGTCAGGTTTTTAACCGCTGTTCTCTTTCTGATTGACTCTTGTGGTCAGGAAAGCATTACACACCTGAATGTTTAAAGAGACTAGCAGGGAGAGAAGGGAGAAGGAAAGGCACAGGAAAAACCCAAACCTGCATGCAGTTAATGGATTTATCCTAAAATTAGGGATGAAGGAAGTTGTAACGTTTTCTCAGCTCATGAAAGGCCTTCCCTCATGGGAGATCCTCCACTGGGCCTATCCCATATAGACCCCTGCCCTCACCCACCTGGGGGGCTGGATAACCAGTGGAAGCAAAGAAGAGACACCGTGTCATGCCCTTACCTGCCAGTGCTAACAAATACTGCTTGTGCTGGGCAGCTGAATCCACAAACTAAACTCTTCCTCCTATGAACACACTTTTCTAGTTGATCATTTTCCTTCCAGCTCTTTCCTTTTGAGGAGAGGGAGGAGATGCTCTCTCAGTGTCACAGCGAGCTGTGCAATGCTCAGATCCAGCACCATCAGCCCTCTCCGCTTGCTTCACTGCTGCAGTAGCTGTGGCTTTAAGGTGGACTCTGCTGGCAGCCACAACTCTAGCGAAAGGCTTGAGATTTTGGAGATCGTTTGCAACAACTTGATGTGCCACCAAGGCCTGGATGGAAGCCAAGGGAGAAGACAGGAAGGACCCACAGGAAGTGGAAGAGAGGCTGGCAGTACAGCTGCAAATAAGTGGGGCACAACTTGCCTACCCACCACTTTAAACACCCCAAGGTTTCTGAGACTGCACAGAATTGTCAGACACAGTGTAGGGCCTCAGAAGACTGGTCCACACAGGAGCAGGAGCAGCAGCTGGAGAGCAAAGAGGGCACCTAAGGATGTACTGGAGACCTGCAGTCCTAGAGGTGGGAGTGGAGAACAAGAGATGGTTAATTCAGAGAGCCAGCAGGGAGGAGAGGAAAAAAGCATGAGCGAGTGCTATGATTCTCTCCTAGTAAGCTACAGCTCCTAAATCCTGTTTTCTCTCTTTAGGATCTCTCCATACTGATGCCTTCCAAAATGACAGGTGAAACTGGGTGCCACTCCATGCTATCAAAGGCAGGTTTGCTGTGACTCAACAGAGCAGCGTTACCCCTCTGGTGCTGCGTGAGGGATCTGAGAGACAGCACTCACCTGCTTAGCAATAGCATTACATGATGAAGTGCTACCTACCTACCTACAGCTTTTTACTACGGTGTTTTATTAATAGCACACTCTGCTGCTGGCCAGGTCTCCCCATGTGCATTGTACTCTGCCCATGCGCATTGTACTCTGCCCATGCCAGTCACCCACCTCAGCTACGTCTGTCTGTCTCTTGATGACAGCTGGTGGATCACTCAGTACTTCTGGACATCTCCCTTGGGGTTGCACAAGGCTGCAGCTTCAGTATTTCCAGGTTCTTTCTGTAAAGGCAACAGCATGAGGAGCCTCCATTGCATAACAAGGAGCACCTTTCACCTTGCCCCAGCACTGCCACCTGCTGCTCTGGCACCCAGCCTTGGTAAATGAACCCCAGATCCCCCCAAATTCCCATCAGCTTGTCAGCTGTGCATAGGGAGGTGTGGAAGGGACCATGCTGAGTGGGGATGGGGCAGGAAGGTGCCCACCACACACAGCTGGTGCCAAGCAGGCTGCAGTGGCTTGAAAGCATGGCCTGCCCTGGGCACAGGACGGGGTAACAGGAATTACCTCCCTGCAAGAAATATGGGCAGTACAAAGAAGGCAGTTCGCAGGTTAACCCACCAAGGGGCCGATGGCAGCACAGCTACATCAAAGGCCTTTGCTCTGAGCAGCACATCCTGCTAGCCATAGAGGCAAGAATTCTGGCCTCAAGGTAGTGCTTTAAACCAGCTGATTCTGTACCTGATGTGTATTGAATCCAGACAATATTAACTGGGTTTAACTTGCTCTTTACATCCATGAAGACAAGCTAAACGGGTGGAAATCTCTTAGTCGATGCAAGTGCATCCGCATGAGGGTTTGCGCCAGTAAACTGTAGAGATCTAACGTGTGCTGCAGTGTGACCCTCTCCTGTGGACCTTCCAGTCATTCAGACACCTTGCCTCAAGGCCTTTCTGGGCATCATGAACATACACACCCACCCTCCAGAGCAGAGAGGTTTTTGCTTTGTAGACCTCTATTCAGATTTCCACGCATTCCTGCTAGAAATCCGTACATCTCCCTGTATTAATGGCTTCATCTCACACTACTTCCTTTTTAGCAGAAAAAAAAAAAAATCAATAAAAGATGCCCATATGATATGATTACATGTAATAATGATATATAATTACTGAATGACCCAGTTCCCACTTACTGAGGGTGCACAGCCTTAGTAATGTAGGAGGAGTGTCCACAGAGTTAGGGGACAATTGCTTTGTCCCTTGCATTTCTGGGGCTGTGTGACTGTCTCCACCTGCCTTGGCCACATGTTGAGGTTTGCCTCCTGGATCTGCTCCTGTATATTGTCCAGCTGAGAAGCTTTCTGCTGGTTCAACTAGATTCCTTTCCCAGTGCTTTGGAAAGCCTCTGCTGTTGTCCAGCTTGACCTCAAAGTTGTTTTCTCAGGCAGTGCCATCCTTTTTCTCCTTCCAGAAAGCTTTGCTGCTGGTTGAAGGAATTCCAGTTTCTCATCAGGCTCTAATTTGAGTTTCTACTGGGTTTTTTTTGCTGGCTGCTCAATTAGACTCCAAGTCTTCCTGCAATTCAGTGATCTAAGAATCCAGGTCACAGTTTCCGTCAGAGCTGCTTCCTCCTCCACCTTCGCTGAGCTGCTTGCAGCTCTTCTTCCTTCCTGGGCAGACCTCTGTGCTCCTCGGGCTGCGCCTGCAGTTGCGGCACCTCCCTCCTCCTCTGTACACCCTGTCTCCAGCTCCCGTCATGGTTTTCCTCCCTGAATTACAGACAACAGTCATGACCTGAGGTTCAGTCATACAATTCCTGCCAGAAATTTTTTCTTTGCTGCCTGCAGTTCACGCAACTGTCTTGCCTGTGGTTCCCTGGCCCTCGGGGTCACTGGGGCCAGGGGCTGCCTGGGAGGTGGAAGCCATGGGGGCTCCCTGGAGCAGCAAGGCCCATCCCATCACCCCAGCCAGGGAGCGGGGCTGGCCAGGAGGCATCAGGGGCAGATCCAGCCCCGGGCATCGGGCACCTTCTTGGGGCTGGGGCTGGGCCAGGACATCAGCCTGCGACCAGAAGCAGAGGCTTTGTAGACCAGCAGGACCACCCCCCATCCTGCATCCTCCACCATGGCAGGAGGTCTTCAGCAACCTTGACACCTTTCCTGGGTCCCTAAAGTAACAGCAGCTGCCAACAATCTCTGTGTGTGGATGGGAAAAACCATCCAACACATCTCATTTGTTCACACACATTCCACACAACGGACCAAGATTTTATGTCCTCCCTCCTGATGCTTGTGTCAAAGTCAATGTGCACCCAGAGGCCTCGCTGCCCTATGGCCCTCCCCAAGACCTGCACCCCTGCCCATGGCCCAGCAGCTCCATTGTGGGGAGACCCCAGGCCTGGCATGACCCCACTACCAGTGAGGCCACATCCAGGCTTGTCCCCCACCAGTCCTGGCTTGCCAGCCTGGAGCAAGGACCAAGTGCCCAGGGTGGGCAGAGCCTGCTGCTGCCACCAGCCCTGCCCACTGCCAGCTTGGCTCTACCCTGCCAGCACCATGGCACCCATAGCCCCACTTGCCCTCCTGCCTGTGGGTCCCCAACTGCTCGCAAGGCCCACATCTTTCAGCCCCATAGACCTCCCCGACTCCACAGCTGTGACAGCCCATCCTGGCACATCTTTTCTCCAGCTATAGGCAGTAGCCTGGGTGCGTGGCACAGAGGAAACGCTGGAGGGGCTGCCTTCTCCCAAACCTGCAGCTTTTGGGTGCTTTGCTGGTCCCCAACATGCTGTTCCTCAGGGTCAGGTGCCCCCCACCCCACAACAGCTTCAAGTATTTCCAGCAGTCCTCCTTTTGGTAGTGCCCATGGGAGAGCCTTGCAAGCCACGGCAGCAGCATCCCATCGCAGCATCTATACTGCACCAGAGCAGCTGCTGGCTGTTATAGATGAGCCTTCACATTTTTAACCTTCCCACATTTCCAAAGGGAGGAAGAACCTTACCTCTTGCAATTCATCTATTGACTGCTGCGTGATAAAAGCCTGTTCCTAGAGGAGCCTGCTCCACACTCCTATCCTTGCTGAGACTCACATTAATAATTACTCAGTCTGTCAGTCAGTTTTGTGGTTGTTTTTTTTACCTACAGGATGTTTCTGCGTCTTTCTTACTTCTCTCTGGTTTTAACGTGATAGCACACACAGGCTGTGCTGTGAACAAGTGAAATTGCATGTTCAAACTTCGACAGAAACTACTGACAGGCTCTATATTTTATGATTCAAATGTATTTATAATTCAGCAGGAGGCTTTCAAAGTGCATACGTATATACACACATTCTCCTTTTTCTTTGATTTAATATTTTGCCTGCTTTTCAGAGAAAGTAGCTGCTCATCACACACCTGAACCATCCTGGAAATATTTGCATTTCTGCTTCCTTTTTTTCTACTTGCTGTTTTTCAAGTTACATTCCAAGGAATTTGTTCTAAATTCCTTTTTCTATTCTTTAAAGACTCCTGGACATCTCTCTTTTGCTCCTGCTGCATTATCTGTATCCCTTTATTGATGCCTGGAGTCCAGGTCTCGCTGCCTCTGGATAGTCCAAAGTCACTGTAAAACAGGTCTAACCTCTGTTCTTTAATCACATTAAAGGCATTTGACTTTTTTTAATAGATACAGGTAACTGCACAGTGCTGGCAATTCTGGCAACCCCTGTTTCCTATGCTTTGTCTACTGAAGATTCGCAGTAGTGCACCTGAAAAAGAACACTCTCCACTATACCTTATTCCTTGGCAATTACAGACAATTCCTATTAGCCTCTTTTTTCCTCTTACATAACATTGTGCTTCTGTGTCATTTTCTGCAAGCAAAAATAAATTAATCTTTTAGTATCCCAAAAAATTTCATTATAAGGACTTTTCTGTGCTTGCTTTCCTTACAGCTGGGCATCTCTACAGGTCTGAACAGAGTAATTCCTAGAGGCAATGTCCAAGAACAACAGGGCAAAGTAAAAAAACCAAACCCACATTTGACATTCATATAGCAAAATGAACCCATAAATGGAGCAACTCACTAAATAACTTGATCTGGCTCCTGTCACCAAAGCTGTTTCACTCCTGCCTGCAGGAGTCTAGCCCCTTGAGTGAGGACATTCCTGATGATCTTTGCTTTCCCAATGGGTGCCCAAAGCCCATGACTTTCTCATTCTAAAGGCTCGTTCCCAGAGCCCAGGGCCAGCCTGTTGCTCTGGAGTTGGACGTTGTCCCTGAGCAGCCCTAAGCCAACCCTGATGCTACAGCACCCAACCACCGCAGGGCTGTGACCAGGGTGTTCCTGGTCAAATGGTACCCTTTGCTGTACCATGAGCAAATCCAGTACACGGGGTGAAAGGAAGGGTGAGGATGGCAACATAGGTCTAAAAATCTCTCCACCTTCCTTTATTCTGATTGCCAGTGTGAGACAGAGCAGCTAGTATGGTTTGGGATTGCCCAGGACACTTGGGTCAATAAAGCATCCCCTGGCTGAGCCCTGGCTGCCTCCGCGCTTGCCATTGTCCCAAGGCCCTCACCACGAATCTGCAGGGAGAGGAGGGAACTGCAGGGCTGTCCTGGGCCACACTTACACCATGGGTATGCTCTGTGGGGCTAGTGGCTTTACACACCAGCTTTGGAGGCCAGCTGGTTTCCAGGAGCTGTAATCCTCATGCCATGATAGCTTCCATGTCAGGACTCCTGTTTCAGTACGTCAGTCAGGAAGAGCTGCTCAGGAAAGAAGTTTCCCCACACTCAGCCCTCTCTGCCTCACCTCCTGGCAAGTCTAACACACAGTACTGGAGCTCAGCACACTGAGCCTTGCTGGTTGAGCTGGGCAAACACCCTGGGAAAAGGGACCAGAAAGAAAACAGAAGAGATTTCATTTTGTGGACAAGGACATCCACTTATCCCCTCTGTGCCTGCAGAGTACTGGTCCATCTTTTTTTCCTTCTAAGAAAGAAAACCAAACACAACACACCAAGAAAAACGTTGCTGTTACTTTTACAATCAGCAAGATAAAAAGAACAACTCGCAATGGCATTACAGTGCAGGGCTACTGTAAGAATTGCTGATCTAGAGCTACTTTTCAGCCAAGTTATTTAAAGAGTCTCTTTACCTCATACTGCCAGTGCTTTGTCCGGTGGTTCTGGGCAGCGTAACCATATCCCAATAGCCTGCAGGTACCTGTTTTTTCCATTTTGGCCAAACACAAACCTCAGTGAAAGAGAGAAGCATATTTCCCAGCTGAAGAACTCTCCCTATTTTGTGCAGAGCTGCAGCACAGAAGCCGTAACCTTGAGCAGCCTGATAAAGCTGTGGGCTTTCTGTGTGCTGGCTGTTGTCACTTGGGCTGTGCCTGGCATCCCCCTCCCTGGCACCCCTCTGTGGGATGTCCCCAGTCTGTCCCCTGGCTTGAAGGCAGCCTGGGAGTCCCAGCTGGTAGCACCAGCTACCAGCAAGAGGTCTGTGTAAGCATAGCTCTCTTAAGAAACTGCCCTAAGCATTTAGGTAAGAGATGTCTAGTCTTACACAACAGATGTAGCTCCCAGGTACTAGGGAATATTTATGTCACTTGTCTCAAAAACAAAAAAGAAAAAGAGGGGGAAAAAAAACCCAAGAAAAGAAGAAAGGCAGTGGGAACCCTCAGCTGCAACACAACATGCACAGCGTGCCCAACACCCCAGTGCCAGGGTGGCCTCTTACAAAGTGTGGGAGGCATCACAGCCACCTCACAGACCTTCCAGGAGAAGCAGCTATGGTTTTAATCCTGACATCAACCACCCAAATCTGCAATTAGGCAGAGTGCTCTTTTGGAGCTGTCACTATATCTGTAGTAAGGCTGCTCAAAGTGTGTAATTACTCGGACCCAACTGTCCCACAGGAGCCAAGTGGAGGATGGCCATGGCAAGCTCCTCACAGCCATATCTCCACTCCATGGCACAGGCAGGTGGTCCAGGGGAGTGCAGGCACCCAGGACCCAGTCCTGGGTGCTCCCAGGGATCAGGAACATTGCTGCCACCATGCCCTGGGTCCTCGTCTGACGTGCTTTGCCATTGCATTACTGAATATTGCAAATGCTGTGTTTTCCTGCTGGTGTCTGCTCTGCAAGATGCCTTACTCTGCTCTGAGTCTACCTACAGCCTTGAGAGGAACAAGGAAAATGCCACTTGACAGTCCGATATTTTTCTCCTGACTCCTTTCCAGTTTCTTGGATCCTTTCTCTGTTTTCAGACGCACATGTGCTGAAGTAATTTGCAGTCATGTCTAGGTTTTGCATTGCCACTAACTTCATTAGTTCATGGATTTCTTCTCCTATGGAGTTCCTGCAGCTGCTGATGTCTTGCCAGTTAATTCCTCATATATTTCCTTTCAAATCTGAATTGAATTAGTGAGCATACGTAATGAGGCACAGTAGGATGAAAAAAGGCAGATAAAAGCTGACACAGACCAGATGCCTCTTTCAGCCGCTGCAACACCAATAGAGAGTGTGGGTAAAGTGTCAGGTGAATGAAAGAAACCAGGACATAGACAAACAACTTGCCAGGATTTGATCATCAGCTGCTTACACAGGGGTTTTGAAAATTCCCTGCCCTCAGGGCATCAACATTTCTCTGAGATTCCCAAGTATTGTGCAGTTCAAGGAAGACATTGAGAAGGAGCTCATTTGCATTTGAAAAATGTTGAATAGTGTGGGAACCAATGGTTGAAGGAAGACCAGCAGAAAAGACCATCCTAAGGGAGCACAGCGCATGAACAACAACAACAAAAACCAGCCACCCCCCCCCATCAGTGTCCCTTCACCTTCTCAGTAGGATAGTCTGCCTGTCTTTGAGACTGCTCATTCTCAGCTACATGCACCTTCATTAATAAGCGCCTATCAGCACTGCACACACATACACACACAAAGCATTCAGTGCCCAGGAGACATTAACCCTCCCCATCAACAGCACCACAAGCTTATAACTGTATCCTCCATTTTCTGCTCTAGCTTCCTACAGAAAATCAAATGAAAGCCAAAGCCCTCAAGGCAGCCAGTGGCAAGGACTCAAGAACTGCAGGGAGCAATGCAAAGCTGTGGGAAGGAGCCTGTGAGTGGGAGGTGGGATCCACAGATGGGGGAAGAAAGCGTTCAGCAGCAGGGATGTTCAGCACCTTACTCCAGAGCAGGATGGAGAGCCAGAGCTCACCTGAGAGCACAGGTACCTCCTCCACAAAAACACTCACCAAGCACAAAGGGTTCCATTTACACAGATCACCCTGCCATGCAGGACAGAGCACTTAGTACCCAGCTGCAGTGAAGCCATTTGAGCACAGCACTGATCCTAGGCCAATGACCTACACCTGCCACTTTGGCTTTCTGATTTAACCTGCACCAACACAGCTGGTCCTACAGCTTGCTCCAATGCAGAGTAAGCAATACCATGGCCCACAGCACCTTTGGTGCAAAGTCCCTCATTCTTTATAAGCCTTATTGTAGAGTGTCTGGGAAGGAAAACATGTGCAGAACTCACTTGCATGGTTGAAACATAGCTCTTCAATCCTTCTCATCCTCTTTCTTGCTTCTAAGGTTTGACGTCCTGCATATATTTCAAATATATGTAAATATGCAAATAAATAAATGCATGCCTTTTTTCCCAGGTCCCATTTTCCCTGAGCTGCGTACTGCAGCAAGCACTCGGGTGGGCACAGCTGCCTTAGTGCTGCTCGGAGGGGAACCTGGGGCTGCTGAAGGACAAGCAAGTGGTGGCAGCCGTCCCACTACCTGCCCTCTGCCTGCAAACCAAGCCCCTGTCCTTTGGGTCTTGCACTGCCAGGCCACCAGCCTGGCTGGACCTCTCAGATACCCTCAACTACATTTCTAAATTATTACAGAAAGCCTTGGAGAATAAACGTCAAGCGGAACATACCACGCCTGCCATTCTCTGCATCCTTCTCTTCCCAGCCGTGTTCAAAGACACTGTGAAATGGTTCCTAGGCTTCTGTGAATGTAGATGTTCACTGAAAATGTCTCCTTCCCCAGAGTTTCAGCTTATTTCAGGGCTTCCTCACAGAAACTCCCCCAGTGAAGTGCTCTGCTGGCAGTGGCTCAGCTGACTGAAGTGAAAGAGGATTTGCACTTTATTTCTCTGAATCTTTGTTAAAGTGATGTGAAATTATCTTGGAAGAACTGGGGGTATTGCCTTTTAATGACAAGAAATAAGGCATGAAAGATTTGTTCACAGAGTTTTTGTTCGTGTGTTTATTTTTCAGCTCTCCAAATTTCCAGTCTCCCTTGATGGTCTCCCAGGGTGAGCAGAGCCTACAGTTAAAGGCTTGTTGAAGAACTGAAAACACAAACTTTTTAACATAAGTGGTTTTATCACTTCTGTTTGCCAGATATTTTATTAAGTGTTAGGAAAATAAGCAGATTAAACCTCCCACTGGTTTTATTATAAATAGATCAGGCACTTGAACCCCTCCAGTTATTTGCAATTTGCTTCACGCAAAATAAGCTGCCTTGCAATTCTGATGTTCTTCCTGCATAGTAAAGGAGGAGGAAGGTACAACCTGATTTGTCCTGATTTGTCCTAGTCCTGATGTGTAGTTTGCTTTTTAGATCCACCTTCTTCCTTCTATGTGAGTCCCTTCTGGCAGCTGATAGAGATTTCTTCCTCTCTGTGCATGAAGAGGGAGAATTGCATGAGATGTCTCCAGCATCTTTTGGAGCAGAAGACGTCCCCCTGGCCAACCCCTCCTCTGGCAGCCACCTATGTCCCTGGTCCCTCTGTGCATCATTTCATCCCTGGGCTATCCCTGGCCTCATCTGAGCCGAGTTTCCTACAAGCACTGTAGGAGGCTTTGCAGGGGGCTTTTCTTTCCAGCTCAATGTCAGAGGAAAGATGATGCTTTCAATCCCCTTTGCCCTCCGGCTCTCTCGTAGTCCCACAGGGAGGTAAAAGGAAGCGACTGTTTATTAACAGAGGATCCAAATGTGAAAGAGCTGCAGAAAGCAAATCGGAGTGAGGCATTCACCGAATGAACTATGATAATCCTGCTTAAAAAACTGGTTTTGCAGGAAAAAGAAGCCAAAAGCAGGAACAGAACCATGTGGGTAAGCACTGCAAAACAGTCAGAGAAATAAAGTATTTCCTCATCTGACTGATAGTTGCTCATTTTTATGTTATCAGCCTGTGAATTCAGCACACTCATTAAGGTCATGTGATAAAGGGCTGCTTTTATGACATAGTTTTTTGGGTACTCTGATTTGGTGAGCATTTGAGCTGCTGTTCATGTACCCTGCTTGTATGAGAATTTCCTGGCTAGCTAAGGTACTTCCTTTGCTTTTTAACAGCAGCAAAAATCTCTCTTTCCCCACTCCCTGGGGAAGTACCTTGACCTGTCAAGAAGGTAGCGAGGTTAGCATGCCCTGGGAGGATCCTGGCGGGCCCCCGCTCTGCACCCCTCTGGCTTTGCCTGTGAATGCACCCAAGCGCAGAAGTGGGTGGCAGAAGACACTGGGCACTGAAGGAGCCAAAAATAAAGTTAGGGAGAGGAAGTTAAAAAATAGCTGAGCTTTTCCTGTAAGTCTGGGTTATTTATTTAATTCATTGTTGTTGTTTTTGGTTTAGGGACTTTTTTTTCCCCTCAATGATGGGGAACAAGGAAAGGGAGAAGCTTTGGGAGACACACAAGGGAATTAAAAAAACTTTCAAAGTGCACGGAGGGGAAAAAGAGAAGGATTTAAGAGGAATGATATCAAGGATAAGAGCTTCCCCTAGATACCTGTCGGATTTTAATTATGAAGAAAGAAACGAAACCAAGAACAGCAGGAAAACCTCCTTCCTCTTCCACCCAGGCTTTCAGCACTGCCATTTGCAGCTGGGTCCCTGTAGCCCTCCCTGGTGCACACCCCGGGGCTGGGGTTGCTGTGATCCCCAAAGCCAGCCAGGGACACCCTAAGGGGTGGGAGCCCGGGCTCCCTGCCCCCAGAAGACCGCACAGCCCTCCCACCTTGGAACCCATTCAATGCCCCGCTCTGCTTTCCGTGACCCCGCCGGCTGCTGCCCTTCCATGCCATGGGAGCCAGCCACAGCTGCGCGGGGCAGTGCAGAGCCAGGCACAGCGAGACCCGGGCACAGGCACAGCTGGGATTCCAACAGAGGAAGCTGAGGGAAGAGGAGGCGAGCCCAAAAGCAAGCAAATCGAACTGGTGTGTTGCTGTTACAGGGCGCATCTACGCTGCCAAGGGCTCCTGCCCTGCTCTGTCACCTACCCGCTTTACTTGGCCTCTGCCAGCCTCTTTTGCAGCCCAGCTGCTTGGGAACTTCACTGAGCTGGAAAGCCCTGGAGGGACTTGATGGGTGAACCCAGCCCCTGCCCAGCATGGGCAGCTGGGGGAAGCCGTCTCACATCACTGAGATATAGGCCACCACAGCGTGGACACTTCTGGGGACATGTGCTGGTGGTAATGTATAAAGCAGTAGAGAAGAAGTGGAGGTTATCTTTGCACAAGGGATGGAACTACATTTCCTACCATGGCACATCAGATTAATTACTATCTGGTGTATATGCAGCTGTCACCTGGATAAAATCAGGATCTGTTATACATGGAAAGTAGAAAGACCCCCCTTACCAACACTGCTGGCTGCACACACCCCTGCATTGCTGCACATGGAGAGATTTTCAGGGAAGTCTGCTGAGATGTAGAGCTATAACAGGTTATTTTATCAGTGGATTCTACCCGAGGATCTTGGAGTATTTTACATCAACTCTTGTCAGCCTGACAAACTCCTTTAAATGCTCCCCCATGCCGAAGGTGGGGATGGAGATAGCAGAGAGTCACAGAGTGGCTGTTGGCAGGGCAGCAAGTGAGATGCTGGGTACTAGGCTCTGACTTCCATGTGTAGGTTGAGCCCTGGCAGGGGCCCTCCTAGCATGGGTGTCCCACACGTGGGACCAGACACAACCCCCCTCCTGGGGCAATGGCTAGCATCATGCTCAGTGTGTGCCCAGTGAGTTAATTAGCAAAGGAAGGAGAGACGCTTCTCCAATCCTGCCCTCAGCAGCATTTTTAGTGAATTCTGCTTTTTTCACCCCAGAAAGGGCCCTAAGCTGGAGAGGAACCATCACCCGTCCCCTGCCGCACAAGCCAGCGCCATGCGAGGGCTGAGGCCTCTCAGCTCCTGCTATCTCCGACGGCAGCAGTGCTCAGTGTGCTCCTCACCTCAGCCCATGCCCTTTACCCTTACAAGATGTTGCTTGGTGTGTCCCCCGTTTCCCCCGGTCTCCGTAATATCTGCTGCCCGTCAGTGACACTGTGGAAGAGGCCCACACCCTAAGGTCTCACCTCTCTTTACCACAGCCATAAAAGAGAAAGCAAAATGTTTAAATTTGAATGCTTTGAAGTTTTGCAGAATAAACAAACTTCTTCATGTGGACTGCAGTGGGGAAAAAATTCACAGAATCTCCATAAGGGATAATAAATCTGGCACCTATTGCATTATCTGTGCACCCATGGCAAACAATACATTAAAGACCTGAAAACAAAGTGCTCGGGAACACCACGTTATTAAAAAAACAGGGACTCAGTCTCGCTATCTTGGAAGGCAACCAAAGCACCCAAGGCACATGTAAAGATGGGAACAAAACCCAGTGAGATAGCTGCAGGACTAGTAGAAGCGCAACATTAATGGAATTCACTTTAAAGGCTCCTAAAACTGGAAACATTTCTTATATAATGAGAGATGGTTTAATGCGGGATGCCTTTGGAGGCCTGAAGCAATGGTAAACATGTACTTACAGAGTGTTAAGAGCCTTCTACGCTGTAGAGAAAAAGGGTGTGAAAAATGGAAGTGTGCTTGGGGTGGAGGCAGCTTTGGGCCATTTGTTTGTACTCTTTCTGAATTCCTTGCTGGCCTTGTTTCTACATCATCATTATCACAGATCCCAACAGTTGAGTGATCACCAATGGTAAAATATCAAGGCAGTCAATGTGTAAGAAAAACATACTCATACGTTAGGCAGATCTCTCAGGCATAACTTCTAAACAAGTACTGGATGAAATCTCAAATGGATGCATTTCAATGCAGTTTCAAGTCACTTTTTTAAAACTATCTTGGAAAGCTGGTTAAATGAGATTTTGTCCTGGTTTCGGCTGGGATAGAGTTAATTTTCTTCCTAGTAGCTGATACAGTGCTGTGTTTTGGATTTAGTGTGAGAATATTGCTGATAACACACCGATGTTATAGCTGTTGCTAAGTAGCGCTTATCCTAAGTTAAGGATTTTTCAGTTTCCCGTGCTCTGCCAGCAAGCAGGTGCACAAGAAGCTGGGAGGAGGCACAGCCGGGACAGCGGACCCAAACTAGCCAAAGGCATATTCCATACCATAGACCGTCATGCTCAGTATATAAACCGGGGGGAGTTGGCCAGGAGGGGCGGATCGCTGCTCGAGCATCGGTCAGCAGGTGATAAACAATTGCATTGTGCATCACTTGTCTTTCTTGGGTTTTCTCTCTCTCTCTTTTTGTTATATTCCTTTTCATTACAATTATTATTGTTGTTGTTATTATTATTATATTTTAGTTTAGTTTAGTTATTAAACTGTTTTTATCTCAACCCATGAGTTTTACTTTTTTTCCCGATTCTCTCCCCATCCCACTGGGAGGGGGGAGGAGTAAGCAAGCAGCTGCGTGGTGCTTAGTTGCTGGCTGGGGTTAAACCATGACAGATTTAGATAAGGCTAAAGCTCGACTGTGCTGTTGTCAAGGGAAAACATCCACACACACATTATTAATTATTGACTCGGAGGGACATTGCTCACTTTTGTTTGGATAGTGTCTCAGCACATACCAAAATCCTGGCTAGAATTTTTCAGCTGGCCTGTGCTGCATAGAGGGTTACACCTGACTGCTGGGATCAAGCACCCTTGAACACCAGGGACGGCAGTATCCGACTGTAAGTCGTTTGGGTAGGGATCGTCTCACCTCCTTTTAGCTGCTTGGGACCGAGCATCACATCATTACTGTTCACCTTCCACCTCCAGCCAAAGGACGCAGAAAGGAGCCAAAGGAGGGGGAAGCAGCCACCCCAGAGGTCCAAGGCAGAGGGACCTAACTGTACCACTGAACATCCTACCCCTGGAGCCTACTGATTAGTTCAGTCAGCAATTATTCCTCATCCTCTAATGCCTGTTTAAAATATCCTCGGCAAAGACTAAGACAGACAGGACCGGTTCCTGGCAGGCCTGAGCACACCTGCAGCAGTGGAGAGGAGAGCTGTCGGTGACACCGGGCGCACCTCAGCTGGCCTCACCTGCCCTCACCTGCCCTCTGCCACACAGCCCTCACTCCTGGTGTTTTAAGGCTTGTTGCCCTCTCTGGTGAGATGATGCATGGGGACCCTTGGTGCCCTGTGCTCCAGCCTTGGGGTGCCAGGAGCACGAGGGGGAGACAGGCTTTGGGAAAGTCACCACTTTGGTCATCTACTGGCCCGCTAAAGGAATCTGATTTTTTTGTGAAAAAAAAATTATCAGTAAATATTTTGCAAGACTTGGGACACAGAAAAAATGTGGTCTAAAATCTGTGATTTTGGGCAGTCACATTTTTCATATTTAGGTGTAACTTCCCCCAGAGAGCATGACTTAGCCTCCTGCACCCTTATGAATGAGGACCTTTGAAGCCTACCTAATGGGAATCAGAGCTGCAAAGCTGGAAAGAAAAGAAGTTTAAGTAAACGCAGGCTTTTTTTTTTTTTTTAATGAAAGCTCCAAGTGTCCCAGTGGCAAACCTGGTGCTGGGGGGTGGCAGTGGGAGCCCAGTGCCACAGTCTGGCCGTTGGTATAAGGGCTGCAGCCACCCCGACCCACCACCTCACCCAAGGTGAGGGGTGCCCACCTGGCTGTGGGTGGCCGTGGACCTTCCAGAGCACCTGAGGCAGAGTCCTCTGACTGGTTCTCAGCGTGGCTGAAAAGCGGCCCAAAAGGAGTCTTGTGCCAATGGCGGCTGCTCCCTGCATTGCCATGGCAACACATCTGCTTCCTCCATTTCCCTGCTCCCTGCCAAGGGAGAGCTCCAGCCCTGCCGGTGTCAACACAAGCCCAGGAGAAGTCCAAGTCCCAACAAAACACCTTTTTACCGGTCCCTCGCTCCCCAGGCCACAGCACTCTCTTCAATGACTGCAAAAACCTTTACTCTTCTACAAAGAGTTTGCCCTGCTGCTGCTGCCCTGTTCGTGAAAAAGCCACATAACCCCCGAGCACTCAGGTGCCCTTGCAGCATTGGGGCCAGCAGCACCCTTCCCCACCATGGGTATTGTCACACCCCACGGGACAGAGCAGCCCCCTGCCTCATCACCTCACTTTTTTCCAGGCCTGCAAGCTTATATTTGCTCCCCTCAGAGGCTTGATGAGCGCTGAGTTTTCCTTTCAGGTCCTTTTCACAGGTTTCCTACGAAAGATCTTTTGCTTTGGGAGATTTATGGCAAACCTCCACTGATGAGTAGGTACAAGCTCAAGCTCCTGTTGATGCACCGGTTGCTCACTCACCAAGTCCTAGCCTCACTTCCCTGAAGAAAACACCCACAAGTACTTGCGTGCTCACAGGAGAGTGTGGGTTATGGTGCTAAGAAAGGGGTCCCAGAGCTCTGGAGGAGTTGTGAACGGCGTGGCTCCTGTGGCAGAGCTAGACCATTGATGCCGGAGGTGCCCGGATGCTGGTGCCTGCTGGGGCGAGCCCTTTGTGCAGCTGGTTTCTGACATCAGGTGCAATCAGCAGTTTGGAAGCAGTTCCTCTCTGTTTTCACAGCTTCTGCAGAAATAATTGGTGGTGAAGGCAAAGCATATGCTCGGCAGTTCCTCCAGCAGCTTATAAGGGTGTCCGTGCTGAGCTTCTGGGAAGGGCCGCTCGGGCAGGAGGAGCTGGCACTGCCTACTCGACCGCCAGCCCTCAACTGGCAGGACCACTTGGTTGCTCTTCCACTGGGCAAGTACCAGGCTTTGCAAAGCCATTTCCACCAGCTCAGAAAGTTACTTTTCTCTTCTATTCAATCAATTCATGCCCCTGATAAGCTGTCTGGTTTGGAACAAATGCCCAGGTCCTTGGCTTCGTAGAAGCTTTTCAGGACATTGAAGCAATGGGGGTAAAATCCCCCAAGGGTTAGGCTGTGTTTTCAAGGAGCATTATAGCCACCAGCTGGGAGCACAGCTGTAATGGTATTTATTTACCATGTCCTACCTTGCTCAGAGTCCACAGACGGGTTCTGACATGCTGGTGGTGACAGTGAGAAGGGTCAGTGTTCCCAAAAAGCCACAGGTTGCACACTGAGCCCTTGCAGTGAGGATGTAACAATAGATTTCTTATATTTAAAGAAAATAATAAATTCTGTCCCTTTGAGCCTGGCAGTCTCCTACTCAGCACACCCAGCATGGAAATGCTGCAGTCAAGTGGGCAAAGAAACTGCCTAACGGGTAGCATCACCTTCAAAACACAGGGAAGAGGTGCAGCTCTGCTCCTTTCAGCTGTCCTGTACCCCACCACAGCGAGCCTGTCCCTCTCCACCCCTGCACTGCAAAGCATTGCACGCCTCAGGAGAGGGACAAACGGGGGTAAATGAGGTTGCAGCTCCCACCAGCACTGATCCTGCCTGCATTCATTCCTGGCACTTCAGCTTCCTAAAGTTTCTCTTTGCCGAGGGGATTACTTTGCTCTGTGGTTTTGTTTGCAACTTGTTCTGGACTTGTAAAAATCTTATTTAGCTTCTAGCTGTAGCCAGCAACGTGTTCCTAAAGGTACCTTGTGACTGTACTGGAGTTCTGTGCTTCTTTAACTACTTTTTTCTCTCTGCTTACAGCAAGGAAACAGGATGCCACAGCTTTGCCAAAATATTTTACTAAATAAATAGAACTGCAGGCAGTCTCCACAAGCCAGGCTAACAGTGCCACATGACCCCAACTGGCAAGAAACAAGGGTTACATTTAAATTCAATTTTAATTCAGCAAAACATCAACACTTATTTACCACAGTCCATAAAATTCATGTGACAAAATACCTCCAACAGACAGCTTAGTAGCCCTCTTACTCCAGCAATGTAAAAGCACAACAAATCAAGTCAGCACATGTTCTGCAGTATCACACCAGGCTGGCAGCAACACATGTACTACTAGCAAGTGAATCCTTGCTGAAATCTTTGCATGCTCTGGGGCTCTCCATGCATCTGGCAGTCCTAAATTCCCTTGCCACGTCTCTTGTGTTCCCGGGGGACCTTCCAGCTGTCTGAAGTAGCTAAGAGTCCACTTTTAGTATAAGCTATACATTGCAGCACTGTAAAGGGACACGGTTACACATGTCCGATTTGGCCCGTTGACATTGGTTTTGAAGGAAGCACCATCTTGCTATTACCGTTGCCAATGCCCATGCCCTGCCACCTTGCCACATCAAGGATGCTGCTGGATGTGCTACCCAGACCCCCCAGTTTAGGTGCAACTTCATAAACCTTGGCAGCAGAGTAGAGGATGGGCTGATAAAATCATGCTTGATAGCAGAATGGTTCAAGCTTGCCTGCAACGTAGGTGTTTTACTCCATGCCCTGGGATCGCACACCTTGCCAGTGCTGCCCATGGTAGTATCTGGGAGGCTGGCCCTGGTCAAAAGCCACCAAACCCCACTGGCCATGATGGTTGCGCTCCCTGAGGTTTTCGTATTGGAAGCGCAACCTCTGGGCATACTCGGTCCTTCCCTGGCCCAGGACAGGTGGAGGAAGCCCTGCTCTGAAAGCCAGCTCCATTTCAGACCTGTCCACCCGCAGACAGCCCACATGTGAGGACCCAGCATGGCCCCACCAACCACCACAAGCAGCCTCACAATTTCCCTGCCAGAGCCAAAGCCGTCAGCCGCAGCCCAGTCACAACACAGCCTATTTCGTATTGAGACAGCGATAAAAACACAACTTCTCTGCCAGCACAAGCTCCCTCAGACGTGTGCCTAGAGCCAGAGGACAGGAGCGAGGTCCTCATGCTGGTCTGGGCTTCCTTATGTGGGAGCTCTGGGGCCATTGCCATCCACCACATCTGCCAAACCTCACACCCCCCTGCGGCACACCAGCCCTCTCTGATCTCCGTAGGGACGGGGCAGGTCCAGCCCAGATTTGTCTGTCAGGTCTTCTGCACCCAGCGCTACAGACAAGGGCATGACGAAGGGCAGGAAGCGCGATGGGAAATCAGGAGCTGAGCCTGGGGCGTGCGAGCGCCCATGGGTGGAGGTGGACCTGCAGAGACCTGCTGCGCCGAGCCGCCCCGCCGGCGGGACACCGCCTGCCCGGCCCGGCCCTGCCCTGGCCCTGGCCCTGGCCCTGGCCCAGCGGGGAGGCGGCCAAGGGGCTCATCCTCGCCCTCCCGGCAGACCCGCTCCTGCCTCCGCGCTCCTGCGGCAGCCCCGGCCTTCACCTGTGGGCCATCGCTCCCACGCACCTGTTGCTCATGGGGATGGAGGCAGCAGCGGGGAAGACCTGCACCCTTGGCGTGAGGGGTATTTCTGAGGCAATCACAGGTGAAAAAAAAGAGAAACAGAAACTGCTGCTTCTTCATCTGAATCTTCAGAGCTTCATGTATGCTCCAAAGCAGAAAAGAGGACAGACATGCAACGTTCTTACCATCGCCCGCGCCATCGAATGAAATATATGAAGACACGAGCAAATGGTCACAGTAATTGGGAATTCCCAGTAACTATTCAGTGTGAAGTGAAGGACAAACTGGCCTAGGGTTGCTGCTTGCTGGCAAGCAGATGATGTAGCTGCTGGTGGGCTTGTGCCCTGGGAGCCCCCCGGGCTGCGGGGCGGGGGTTTCTCAGGGCACGGTATCTGCTCCGGTTAACTCCTGCTCCTCAGCACGCGTGTTCAGGAGACTGAAAGAAGTTTGTTGGTGCTCAGCTAACTCGGGCCACGAACATCTCCTGCCACCAGCACACTTAATAAACAGGGCGACATCTGCTCCAGCAGTGTGATCTCATCGCCTCAGGGATCCCCGCGGTGGTTTCACCTGCGCCGTCATTCCCATCCCGCTGGGTGCGGCCCCAAGATGGTATCTCCTGTGGGGCTGGTGGGAAGCAGCAGGGCTGCGAGGAGTGGACCAGCTTTCCCAGCCCTCCGCATCTTCTTCATCAGCAAGGCTTCCTCTACTCCTCCGTGAGGCCCATCGTGCCCCAAGGGCAGCATGTCCTGGGTGCCAGCTCCCTGCTGGGGCTCATCGAGAGACAAAGCCAACTCAGGCTGCTGTGCTTACCACTGCCCTCCTCTCCCTGAGACCACAAGGACCAGAGAGGAGCGTTTCTTGCTCCATCTCGGCAGGACAGTGTTGTCTCGGTATAAAAAACCCAAAACTGAAGCACATTATTGCTTCCACCTTAAAGATACAGAGAAAACAGGAAAATGTCCCATGCCAAATCCAGGCAGCACAAGCCCGTCGCCTTTGGTCGGGAGATTTACAAGGGTTTACGTCAGATACAAGGACTAGCAGCACCATTTCCCTCAGTGGTGCAGGCACGTGACGGGGGGGAGCTGGGAGCCCTCGCGCCCCTGGCCGCTGGCTGCGTGGGGGCCGGTGCGGGAGCCCAGGCTAGCAGGGCCCCCGGCATCCCCCACCAGCCCTGGCAGAGCACGGGGACCGGAGCGGGGGAGCTGCTTCCGCGGTGTGGTTTCTTTGCTGGCCATTGAGCTGGCTGCCAGAGTGAGGGGATGGAAGGAGGTGCACAGGAAGCGAGACCATGCGGCTATAAATCCTGTCAAGTCTAATGATGTTTTTTCAAGCATATTTTCCTGACTTCGCTCCCAAGGGATCAAATCCAAAAGATGGTTATGTTTGATCTTTAGGTAACCCAGAAACAAAATGTTTCCCAAACAAATAATCACATGGCAGTCTGACAATGTTCATTATTACAAAAGAGGATTTTATTTCCATTTTTTCTGGGTGTACTATATCGCAACGGAACACTGTGCAGGTCTATTATCATATTAAGATTCTTGCTACAGAATTAAGAAGTTTGTCCATTTGGTCAAATTTCAAAGTTTTTCCTTGGCATTCTTACAGGGCTCGTCATCACTTAAGCACACGAATTATTGGAAGTGCCAGAAATGTGATATGAGACTTGGAGCAGGTGCTTTCCAATCAGAATTTGCAAAAGTTGTTAGCTGGTTAGATGCAAGAGGTCAGCACAAACATCCATCATAATTTTGACAAAGGGGGAGATGCACATCTCCAGATTTTGACCAGAAAGTAGATTTGCTTTTCAGGCTTCATGTACTATTAAGGCTGTCTTCTTATTTTTTATGCATGCTTTGTCATCTCTGCTTCCGTTACCAAGGAAGATTTGTATTATTTTTGAGCAGTAATGTAAAATGCCTTGCTTATATTCTGGAATTGTCGTACTTGTTAGGCACCTGATTAATGTAAGTAGTTATATAAACTCGTTGTGTATATATATACAAACCATGCCTAAAGTATTATCCACAAAATGTCCATCCATTCTAAGTCAAATACTATAGGTCACAGAAAAGTCTAGTATGCATTGCATGTGAATATACATATGAGCAGTACATGAATCACTGAGTAAATATGGCACTTTTACATATTTTCCTGGATGTCATACAGAATTAGGAAACAATCTTCTCTTAGCTGACGCATTTCTAAAATACTGTAATATGGTTTTGGAAAATACACCCCACAGACCAGACAGTGAGAAGTTTAGAAAAGTCAACAGTGCAGCTACCTGAGTTTGTTTCATTAAGTTTAAGCAATTAAGAGTAATGTGATATTTTAGCGTTCACTGTGAGCCTGAGGGTTGTCCACCCACAAAAGCCATGCTGCCTAACCCTGCTACAGATAAAACAGCACAGCTCTCCAAGCACGTGGCTCAGCAAGATGATGAACTGACCTAGCAGCTCAGCACCTCCAAAGTGACTTGTCCCACCCTGTCCTTGCCCAGACCCTGGCTGCAGAGTCCTGTCTCCTTGCTACTCCCACCCTAGTGTCCATCTGATCCTTTGGAGAACTGATCCACCAGAAAATTAGTCCTTTTTTTCAACTGGCTTAGTTTTCTGCTGGCTTAAAAAGCTGATTTGTCCTGTGAAGGGATCAGACCAGCACCAGACCAGTAAAGGTACAAGACAAACAGCTGGAACATGTTGGCAGGAACAGGGAGCATGTGAGGAGGAGCAAACTGCCCCTTTTTGGTGGCAGTGAGCTCTTAGATTGACTAAGCTGTCTCAGCAGACCAAACCCTTGGAGAAGATACAGTTATTAGTGCAAAAGTGCTTAGACCGGTATAGTTTATTCCTATCAAAGTGAATAAAGATATGCCAGCACAAGGCACTTCATACTCATGTAACTGTGTCCACATGAGGGGTTGCACTGGTATAAGTATAATCAGTAACAAACAAAACCCCAGCATCCCCTAAGTGATGTATTTACAAAAATGGCACAGAACAAGTCTCCAACCTTCAGTTATGAGGTGTGCACAACTTCCATTCAGAAAATAGACCACAACCTACACATGAAACAACATTAGACACAAAATAAATTAGGGATTTAAAATGCTACATCTAGGAATATAAAGATTTTTTTAAAAAACTTTAAATGTAATCCCATATTTCAAATCTAAGTAAGAGAACTATACAGCTCCACTGATTACTTGGACATTTTAAACAGTTTACATTCATCAGGGACAACAGCACTTTGGTTTACATAATTAGGCTAATATGAGCAATGAAACATTTCTCTCCCTCACATTACATCAAAGTGAAATACATTTAGAATATACATACTGCCAAGCTGTTCCAATAAGTGCATTCCATACATGAGTTAAGAGTAGCTCTCGCAATAGCTACATCAGTTAGAGGTCTTTAACAGAACTAAATCAAACCCCTTCAAAAAAGCTTGCTTTGATTCCTTCATGCCTGACCCATTTTTGATTAATCAGATGGATCTTCTCCAGAACATAGCCAAGCGCAAAAAATAAGTCTGACTTGGTACTGTGGCAAGCCCACATACCAGATTGCATAGCACACCCTGGATTAATGAGGAAATTCTCATTTTAGTTCGCCTCCCCACCTTTATAAGTCAGACTCTTAAAAACAACAGTATGCTTTTGTACCAAGCTCAAGAACTCAGATTAACTGTAGCTCAAGACACTCAACAGGCAGTTAGAAAACATTTAAGAGCAACCAACCTGACAATCATCAAACAATTATTTTACATAACTTTAAACAATTAGCAACTCAACCTCTGCAATTTAAGAACAGTGTTGCCTCCTAGAGAAAGAAGTACTTATTTCTAGCTATTCTTGCAAAGCATTTATCCAGTGCCTGCATCTGACTCAAATATGTGTTGCTGGATAGGATGAAGAGATGTCCTCCCAGCAAAATATTTTAGTATCATACGGTTATTTTTTATTAGCTTAAATTAGCTTGCGAGCCGCACATGAGTTATCATATACCTGCCAAACTTGCCTAAAAGAAAGCAAATGGCTGGATTAAATAAACAACTGAACATGGCTTCAGAGAATAAAGTTCCCAACCTGATGCATAATCACTACAGATTATTACATTATTTTAAAAAGCAGACTTCCAACTGTATGAATTCTGGTTTAATTACTAGCTGGGAGATGAAAACATAGCCTTCATCACCATCCTATGGTAGGCTGAGACTTTTGAGAAGTTAATGTAGTCATTTAATCTCATTTTTGCAAATCTGCAAATGTTCCTGTGCTGAGCTTGGTTATATGATACCCAAGCTCAATTAAGGAGCGTATTAGATGCTATTTCCTTGTCAGAAGCTTTACAAACTAAACATGATTGCACTTTTTCTGGATCCCATTCATGCAAGGTGCCAAGCGTCGCAATGGGGAAGTGAACTGAGGGGGGCAGAGGGCACTTTCTCCCTTGCAGGACGGGGTGTTTAGTGGATGATGGGGATTTTTCTAGAGAGTGTTTCATCTCGCTGGGTTGATGTTTCCAACGCAGTGAGTTCATTGCACCCCCTCCGTTCAAGTTAGCAGGAAACGGGCAGCCGCATCCCTTTGCACTGTTTGGAAAATCTTCAACGTGAGTTGCTTTGGTCCTGACTCCTCTGTGAACTGACCTTACTCTTCCCACACCAGAGAGGAAATCGCAGTCAGTGCCTCCTACTCGGTGCAGTGTGTGAATGGACAGCTAGACTGAACTTGCCAAAAGGCCCTGAAGGAGTTCTGCATGCTCCCTCCAACCCATTAAAATACATAGACAACGTTTTCTACTTGCTTTGGCCATCTGAGAAAACCATGTCATAAACAAAAAAGGATCGTCAACCCAGATTTGATCTTGTTAGATGTTGAACACCTTCTCCTGCCACTGAAGAAAAGAGGAAACAAGGCATTCAGCACCTGCAGCACCACCAAATGAAGACCACGTCCTAAGGGATTAACGATAAACCAGGAAGACAATATAATCACCTATTACAAATTATGCAACCCAAAGCATACATCTTAAACACAGTTCCCCTGTTGGGATTAGGCAAAGGGAAAAAAAAATCAGCAGATAAAACCATTTACTTTCACCAGTAAAAATTAAGTTACCCTTGTAAAATTAAGACACCCTTGTTCTTAGGGCAAAACAAACTTAAAAAATATCTTAAAACAGTGAAAAAATACAAGAAAATTTTATTTAAAAATATATGTACTCCTTACTCCAAATTTGTTTGTACAGAAAGGATTTGTTTGAAAAAGAAAAAAAAATAATGACAAACTAAATGCATATTCGGAGTATGCACTTTCTACAGTGTATTTGGTAAAAGCGTTATTTCTGTAAAACTGAGCGAGAGGAAGTTAGTTATTCAGCTTTCATTTGTTCCCTGACATCAGAAGGCAATGTTTCAAACAAGGTGTCCTCTACAGTGAAACCAGTTCGCTTCAGAGCTCTACATTCACCGAGCTCAGGTGGGAGGATTTCAAAGTGATTGCCTTTAATATCCAAGTAGGAGAGGAATACCAAATTACCAATTTTAGGTGAGAGGACTGACAAGTTATTTTTCCCAATTTTTAGAGTCTTAAGTTTTTTGCAAAAGTATAGTTCATCTGGCACGCTCTCCACTTTGTTGCAAGTAATGGAAAAGTACTGTAAACTCTGCAGAACTCCTATTTCAGGTGGGATAAAGCGAATGTCATTGTAAGACAAATCCAAATATCTGATTTTGTTGCATAGGAATAGGTGGGATGGAAGAACCTCTATCTTGTTATGGCTGAAGGAAAGCCGCTCGAGACTAGTGAGTTTCTTTATATGCTCTGGGATGTATGTGATACTGTTGTACCATAGCTTTAGGATTGTCAGTTTTCGCAGATGTTGAAAACTTACTATTTCTTCAATGGATTTGAGGTTGTTTTCCTTTAGATCCAATTCCTGAAGACTAAGAAGGCTGAAGACTGCATGCGGTATACGCTCTAAATCACAATGAACCAATTCCAGCTGTGTCAGGTTGACCATCTTCTTCAGGTTGTTGAGCATCACTAACTTAGTGCCATCATTATGGATGCACAATTTTTGCAGATGACTAGAAACATCAACAGCAGATTGTGGGATTTTGGACAAATTACTTTTTATGTAAAGAACTTTAAGGCTTTTAAGTTCCCGAAAAGACTCCAGTGTAATGTTTTTGGAAATATCATGACTTAGGGAGCCAATTAAATAGAGCTCTTCCAAATTTCTGAGGCCATACATCCAGTGTGGAAGTTCTCTGATATCATCAAACTTGACGCTCAAGATCTTGAGGTTCTCCTTCAGAAATGCCAAGGCAGCACTGTGGATCTTCACAGAGCACTGGTGCAACGAGAGCTCCTGGAGATTGTCCAGCTGTGCAATGGTTGCTGGTATCATTACGTTATTAATTATTTCAAGTTTTAACGACTGCAGCTCAGTAATTTCAAAAACTGTGTCTGGTAGTCCAGAGAGCATGAAAAGCTGTAGCTCCAAATGGCTATGGGAATTTGTCTGTAGCCTCTGTCGCAGTTTATCTGCAGTCCACTCATTGTTTAGGTTCAGCTGTTTCAGCTTATTTTCACTGACTTCAGACAGGAAGACAGCAAACCGCTTGGAATAGAGAGGATCATACTGATCGATCATATGAAGCATAAAAGCAAAGTCATTCTTGACATCTGGGATATCATCAATTCCTGTCTCTTGCCGAACATATTCAAAAGAATATTCTTTCAGTGAACGGTAGAACAACCAGTATAGGGTATAAAGGCATGTGAGGCCATAGATGCTTACAAAGCACAGGTAGCAGTAAGAAAGTTTAGAGAACAGATGTGCCATCGTGTGATTACAGCAAAAATTCTTATATCCTGTCATGTCTTCAATATCAACGTTACAGACTACTGTAAAATTAACTTCTGAGACAAGTGCTGTATTGTAAGCAATAATAATAAGGAATTTAATTACCTTAAGGACAGTCTGGCGAACGTACATGACATAGAGTATATCACCCTCCTCAACATGCAGTCTAAATTTCTTCACCTTTTCAAACAGTGCTTTGGCCTGCTCACCTTCTTTCTTATCTAATGCCCCAGGTGTTCCCTTATCCACAACTAACTTCTCAGGGATTGATTTTAAAGACTGTGTCTTGACCAAAGTGCCTTCAGTGCTTGGCTGGATAGTATTAGACTTGCTTACGTTGTTCTTCCTGTTATCTTTCTCTTCAGAGTCTTCCCCTGACACTTCGGATAAGGCTCTTGTTGTCCAGGGAGAATCGAAACATTTCCCGAGTATTGAAATGAAGTGTTCAATTTTGGAGCTCGATCCAGGGAATTTGAACCAAAAGTTACTACACAGCATGAAGACCAGTGTGTGTATAAGGACAAGATAAGGGAAATACTTGGCATACCAGTGCAGAGCACGTTCATAGCACACCTGATTTATAAAGCTGTACTGCTGAAGGTCCAAATCAGTCTTCAGTCCTTTCATTTCAACTGTAGCTGGAGGGGTGGATGGCTTGGGTGGAGGAAGGGGGGTTGTATCTGGGATTGTGTTAAACACATTTGAACTATTAGATTGGTTCTGGCAAGGCTGTATGCGCTTCGGAAGGCATATTATCTTGTCTTGCATGACCTGAAACGCACAAAAAGATATCTTTTAAACTGATGTACAAACAATGGTGGCAGTACCAATGGGTAGCTGTCCCTGGAGTTCCTCCGGCTGCCAGGCATTCCTCCCCACAGCCTGGCACGTGGCCCCACAGACTGTGCTATTATTAATATTATTCCAAACAAGACACTTGTTCTATATGCCAAGAACTAGGTCACCCCTTTTCATCTATGGTTAGCTTTCCATAATTTGAATAAGAGGGCATTGAGATAATCCAGAAAAATGAAAAGTGTGGGTAATGCTTCCAGAAAAGACCAGGGATCTCCTGCATTGCTCTCCCCGGAGACAGACAGCTCTTGCCAGGTGTATTCACCCTGGCTACACAATGTTCAGAGATAGCTTAGGCTTGAAAGAAGCATAACTGCATTCATGTGGCTGTATGCTCACACTGTGATGTCTTACCACACCGAAAATGGCTGACAAAGAGCTAATGTGGGCATATCTATGCTGGGACATTATTAATCTTCAGTCTTAATAAAGATAGATAGGGATAATAGAGAACTGACAGCATTTGTGTGTGTGTGCACATGGACATTATTTTTATTCAGTTTCTCATAGATTTACATAGAGTCCTTATACCTCCTGGGGGAAAAAAGGTAGGTCTGTCCTTCTGTCCTCGAGTCTGTCTATAATGCAAAAAAAAGCAACTTTCTTAATTTGGGCTGGCCATCCAAGTTGACAAACTGAGGTCAGAGCACCTTCAGGGACCAATCACCTTTGATTCAACTTGGGCTATCAGTTTGATTTCAGTGCAAGGCTCCCTATAGGTCTGAATTGAAAATGCTAATCCATGTGATAAACCAAGGAGCTCTGTTATTTGCCCTGAATGACTAACTGGGATTAGCCCAAACTAAGAATGTGTGTGTAGTGTAGATGTATTCTTTGACATCATGGTTGTTGAAAGCACTAAATATAGGGTATGTAGACAAGAGTTACCAAAATCAGATCCTCCTTGATGATCCACCCTGGTGCAGGGAGATGCTGAGATGAGACCACATACGTTTTGAACAATATCAGTGCCATAACTGTTGACACGTCAAAATCTCCTGCAGTTAATCTTTGTCTGTAAATGCTATTCTGATATACACCCTTACTTACACCCTGGATTCATGCCTCTGGTAATAAATTGGAATAAAAAAAATTGCCTATTATTTGCAGTGTTTCCACACATTATTTTCCAGTGTGCTTCATCCAATGAAGCAGGTAAACTTAAAAATAACAGATGTTCTATTTTGTGTGCTTAAGCAAACACTTAGCTACTAATGCAAAATTCAGCCCTCTATAAAGAGATTTTTAAACATGGACATCCTATCTTTTCATCTGAAAATATCTGAAAAAGGAGAACACAGGCAAAACTACAGTTGATTTCATGTGAAATTTGGGACGTAGTATGTGAAAATCTTGGGCCATGTAAGTGAGCAAATTCCCCTGAAATAAGAGCTCTGTCAATGTGTCCCTTTAGCTCCATTTCTAAGTCATGCCAAGAAATGCGAGATCCATGTTTGAGCTAGTACTATAACTTCCTATTTTCATGGAGTCCATCCCAAACAGTACTTTCCATTTCTTTTCAGCTTTTGGCTCTTTAGCACAATGTAAGTAACAGTGATTGACAGTAATGTCAATTGTTTACATGTAAGCATCCTCAGAGATGCTTTGGTATGGAAGAGGCATAATATTAGTTGTGGGTGGTGTTAATAAAATAAGCACATTCATTTTAAATCTCTTTGAAGCATAATGACAGAAAGAATTTTAACGTTTGCCAAATAAAGAAAAACAGAAATTACAAAATTACATTTTTCAAACTTTTAAACAGAAAAATGGTAACAAATAAGAACTTCAGTTGATCATCTGTTTTGTTATGCCAAATTGTGGTGAAAACAGGCATCCAGGCACAAGCCAAAGCAACAGCTCTTATCTTAGCTGGCACTGCTCCATTGACTCTAGTGCAACTCTGCTGATTTACAGCTGCTAGAAGTCTGCTCTGTGTCATTTGATGTTGCTACCTAAACGGCTTTAATCCTGGGACCAGCAAATTTCTGCTTTGTTCACAGTGAACCCAAGAGATAAAACAAGATGTGACACCATCCTTCTGAGGACCTTCCTCATTTGTGGTGTTCCTTCAGCACCCGAGAGCACCTGCCTCGCTTCCGTCCCATTTGATTTACCTGTAACGTGCACCCAAACACACCGATCATCAGCATGGCAACGGAGAGATAGTCCGTGAACACATCCCACCAGGGTTTCAGCACCCTGAATGCCGGCTGCTGCTCCGAGAACTGGCGAAACTCAGTCACGGGAATCATCGTCCTGCAAAAGAGCAAGGCCAGCGCTCAGCCTCCTGTAGTCCATACCCCTCAGTCTATACAAGCAAGTACTTCTGTGAGGTTTGAAAAACCTGCTCTGGAAATGAAACTCCCAGGATGTGGCATAAAAGTTCCCAGCTACCACCCAAGCGGTCCCCCTGACAGCCCTGGGATGCTCACGCTGCCCCCCTGCAGCTCCTGTGAGGAAGGGAGACCAGGACCAGGGTCCCATCCATGCAGGCAGGCAAATCCCTCTCTGCATTGACTCCAGCTGTATCTGGTGGGTCAGTGAGGCCTTCTGAATCCCCCCAAACCAGCCCGTTCTGTAGATAGAGACATTCAGCTTTATACACATTAGCCTTGATCTCAAAGGTCTGGCTAAAACGCTTGTCCTGCGCTCAAATTTCACAGACCCTTTCAGCTATCATGTTTCATTCACTTCCATTTTATTCATAGTGGTTTCAGGGATGCTTTGGAATATTCGTATGCATACTCACTGCAGTTTCAAATCTAGTATGTTTTGAGTGCAAGTTGCTAAAGTGCTTTAGCTAAGCAAAACTACAGGCAGATCAAGGGCTTTATCTTCACCTCAGATGTCTAGGCTTACATCATCACCCCTTCTGAAAAATCAGCTAACACATGAGCATGTACAGGCAAAGCAACTGATTTTAAAGCCTACAGCATGTTGTGTAACTGAATCCCCGAGATCAAACCAGTACTGAAACTCCACAGTAAGTTACGATGGAAAGATAAATTCGCATGGGAATGTAGCAAAAATATTCCCAAGGGCAATTTACAAAATTTATCCTTAAACTAACATCATAAATGCTCACTACAATCACTTCATATCACAGTAATATTGGAAGAGTCTATAATCCTGATTCAGCTGCAGACTGGGACCCATTAGCATGGGTTTGGTGCCATCCAGCTGTGCGCAGGCTTAGCGATAAGCACACACTTGCTGACATGCTGCCCGGGGACTTAAGGGATTCAGTTCATTCAGAGCCAGCATTCCAGCAGGGAAGGATTCAGGCCCTAACGGCTGCAATTCATCACAAGCATACAGCCATCCCAAGAATTTATAACTGACTCCCACTACACTGGCCATAGTCATGTGGAAAGATGCTCACTTTGACACCTTCTCAGGGACTGCTGTGCCTCTTCTTGCCCAGCTGATCCTCAGGAGGCACCACAGTCCCCAAAGGCACAAGGTGATGTCTGTAAAATGAACTTGGGTTAGTAGCTAGACTGGGGCTTTGCAGCTTTCTGAGCGAGTAGTACAAAAACTTCTTTACCCTTGACCCCTGCTCCCCTCTCCTCTTGCAACCCTTCTATGTTGCTTTAAGCACTACCTGGCCAGGCAGGAGAATCTCTCTCTCAGCCTCTTGTCCTTCTAAAAGCTGTCCCCAGGATGCACCCTACAATGCCAGATGAAATCGCATACACCTCTCGCATGGCTGGCAATCCCCAAGAGAAAGGTGGGCTGTCCTCTGCAGCACTTGCAAATTAATAGACCATCAGTGGAAATAATGGCAATGCAAGCCTGACTTGACACAGCCAGGTCAGAGGCTCGGCAGCATCCATGCCAACAGGCCTGAGTTGCTGCAGTGGTGGCGAAGGAATGCAGCATTCGTTATCAAACTGCACGCAGCCAGGAGCCACAATTCTGATTTTTGTGTGCCTGTCTGGCAAATGCTCAGCAGACATACCAGGGAAGATAGACCTCTACAGCAAAGAACAGCTAGGGTAGCTGCTGGGACAAACCTTTGTTGCCTTTCACTTTTCTTTTAGAAATACTGGTGGAAAAAATGGATCTCAATAATTAGAGGTGCCCCACACAGCTTTAAGTACATGCCCAGCTCTCCTTCAGCTCAACACAGGGAAAGGAAACCCTCCGCTGGCAGCTCCCAGCAGTGCCTGAGCTGAAGAACATCACACACTGATCTCTCTTCCATACCCACATGAATTTCACTGCCATTGGTAAGGAATTACCCTCCTGTCTTTTACTTCCACATAAAACGTAAGTGACTGGCAATAGCTGCTGGTAAGCTTTAAAAAATAATTTTTCTACCAAGCATTGAAAAACATAGAAAATTCTTAAAGGAATACACTAACACACATGTTGGCTAATCAGTTGCCATGCAACAGTCCTGCTAAAAGCTTTGTAACACATATACTGCTGTAGGCTCAGGTTTTGAGGCCAGTTAGCTGACTGGAATGCCATTGGTACACCCAAGGATACTTATCAACAGATTGCCTTAAAATAATGACATTTTCCCCCTCACCCTGCCCCTTTAATAATGGCTTATGAGTGCTTTTTCATATTCTGATGCCACAGCCTCTAGAGGTCCTATTTGTAAGGTTTTTCCAAAAGTATAGACACTTTGAGTTCAGGTAAGGCAGAATCATGTTTCCTACAGCGGGGACTCTTGAGAAAACACGAGTGCTCACACGCACCAAAACATGCAGAGACCCAGTCCTCGCTGGTTAGACATCTAAGCGACTCTGTGGATCTGAGCCATGGTGTTATGAAAGTCGGCAGTACTGAAACAGGGGCAGCGCCTGACAGCAGATGGAACTGGAAATATCTTGCAAATTGCTGTGCAGGGACAGCTTTCTAGACCAAAAATTAATTTGGCTGTTGCATTTGATAGGCTTCACTCTGTATTTTTAGGGGTCTTTGTTGTATTACATATTTGCTTTATTTCTTCTAAGTGATGTGTGGGGAATTTAGATGAAGGCAGATAGTTTCTGGCACCACAAATACGTGCTGCTCTGATCCCTTTTTCCCTTTAGAGGCTGCTGTTTGCATAGTGTGACTCCTCGTTAGTAGAGTGCACATACTGTTACCCTGGTTAATGGGCCAAGCAGAGGGAGACCTGCATACAGAAAGCCCCTCTGAGCCATGACAGAAACCCCATCTCTGAGGGTGGAAGGTTTGCAGTCCAACACCAGACATCAGAATCTGTCTGATGCTTATGTTTTCCTTTATTGTTAAAAGAAGAAAACAAATGTTACTGAATGAGAGCAATAGTACTACACATAATAATGGTAAATAAACCAACGACATCTAATGACAGACAACATTCTTTAACTTCAGGAAAAAAGATCTTCACAAGAAGCTTTAAACGGAGATTGGACATGAAAAAGTGGGATAACTGTTTTCCAACACACTCTGGAGAAACCCTATTGCTTCTCCCCTTGCTGCACTAGCGATAAAGAGAAAACGCTAGAAAGAAGTGCAGAGAAGCCTGGGCTTACTAGCGCTGCTGGTATCTGCATGCAGAACAGAATGACACAAAATTATTTTTATTTTTCTCCCTTTTCCCTCTAGCTTCTTTTCCATTCTGGCCTGTCCAGTGACTGAAAGGACATCTATTACCAGTGGCTCTGAGGCCTCACAAAAGCCACAGCAGGTCCATGTGGCTCAGAGCAATCCTGAAAACACCCTCCTGGCCATGGCCAGAGTCTGGCTCTTCCCCACTGCTACACCCAAAGCCGCACCACTGCCAGACTCATTTATAACCACACACAAACCAGGTCTGTACAAAATAAAGTGATTAGTCAATCATTAGTTTAAAAAAATCAAAACAGGGATGCTAAAAAGACACATTGCAGCCCAAATCACAGTAAACTCTGGGACAGCACACTCTCTACTGTAGATTCTTATCTCTTCTTATAACAAGGAGATAGAAGAAAAGGACTTCAACATTTCAGCTGGTGAAAACTAAGACAGCATTACTAATTTCAGTTCACTCACATTCAAAATACTGTTTAATGGCTCAATACATCGTAGCCGAAATGTGGAGTCTGACATGTTAAATACTATTCTAACCTACTTTAGGAAATATTGAATTCTAAATATTGGATAATTTTTTCAATTAAAATCAGAACTCGTTCTCTTTTTTCTCTTGCATTTCTAATAACCCTAAGTCTCTAGAGAAAAGAAAACCGTCCACGAGATAAATCATCTGGTATTCAGCTACCAGAAGGAAATAAAAAAGGAACTTGGATTAAAAAACAGTTGCACTGGCTGTTAAGCAGTGCTGAAGAAAAGAGCTGAGGGTTTGCCAGATCAAATAACAAACAAACAAACAAACAACAAAAAAAACCTGAGAGGAGGCAAACTAGTAGGGTTTTTTATTATTATTTTAAAAGTTCTAGGAAATATAGAAAACTTGATGAGTGAAAATGAATACATGATAATAAGATGAAATACTGGAGTCCAGGTACAAGGAAGGTGTGACATTTACTCCAGCAGAAAAACTAACTACAGGAATCAGCTACTGCATGGGCGATTAGGAGCAAGAAACAACTTAATGTGACCTAAAAGACCTAAGGAGAATAAATAGATCCAAGTCAGAGAGAAAAGTATTGGAAACAAATTAGACTTAATAAATCAAGAGATTTAATCAAAGGATGATTGTGAAATGGCCACACCGTGGAGCAAACCAGCTTCTCAGCAATTGGCCTTCATCAAAGGGAATAAAGGAAAGCAGTGGGGACAGTACGGAAGTAACGACAGCTCTTGCCAGTGCAGCTAAAGAGAAAAACGAGTATGTTTTACAAATTGGGCAATCCGCGTGACGTGCATTGCAGAATATAAAGGAAATTAATTAACTAACTTCCACCGGTGGCTCAGAGGACACTCGGGTGGGCAGCCTGGGGGGTTTTCTGAGCAGGGACTGCCTTTGCAGCACTGGTGCCCCCGGGGCCGAGGCTGCCGGGCAGTGGCCAAACCTCTGCCACCAGCGCTGTGACAGCAGGGCCTCTGTGCGCACGGGCACATAGATGCTGACGAGCACAGTTTCCAGCTGTAGCTGTAGCTATCCTACCTCCACCAGTGACAGCAACCCAACGGAGCAGCCCTCCGCAGCCGTGGCACAGCGTGCCCAGGCTGGCACTGCTCACTGCTGAGGCTCTTCGGCGGTGCTAGCTGTCACAGCGTGGCCAGCAAAGCCCCGGGGACAAGCCCTGGCCTCGGCTTAATGCTTCGCAAGCAGGCGCTGTGAGCTGCTCCCCGTGGCTTTGTGTCCACCGAACTTCTGTGACCTGCCTTGCAGCAGCGTGCGGGGGACCCCAGTCGGAGACAGAGCCCACCATGCCAGAAGGGCAAACGCTTGGGGCCACAAAAGTTTATACACTTGACCTGCCTGAGACGCGATACGCTCCCCCATCAAGCTGTACTCATCTTGCATCTTGAGAGATGCTTTACAAAGAAAAAACATATTAATACTCAGAGAAATGCCCCTCTGGTACAACCCTGAAAGAAACCGCTTTTGGCTTCTAGCAGCTGCCAGGCCCCACGCTCCAGCTATTGCTAGGTGATGGCTGCTATTTTTAAGCAGATTCTCACAGAGTAACTTCATTCATTTTATGGAGCGCAACTGCATGGATTGACACCAGCCCTCAGCAGAACTGGAGGGTACGCTGCTGGAGAGCGCTCCGTTACCGGTGAAAACTGCCGCGCCGCTCCCACGCTGCCCCACCTCAGCTCTCAAGGCACAGTTTGTAGAGACACTGGGATTAAAAAAGCACACCGAGTGAAACAGAAACAAGTAACTGGGAGGCCCTGCCTTTATCTCACCTGCGACAGGTCCGCTAGCTAGCGTTCCTCACGGAGGCAGACCCCCAACAGCTCCCACCGCTGCCCCCCACCATGGCAAGACGACCGCCAGGCCTGTCTGTGCCGTGCTGTCGGGAAAGCTGCCGACCGCTCTGCGCCCTTCCACAGGCAACGCTCAATATTACCCATTGACACCAGCCAGCCTGTGCCTCAGCTATGGCCTCCTTGCCCAGCAAAGCCCAAAGGCCTCTCCCCACGCTTTGCTGACCCTCACACGACAGAGAAGCGGCGTCACTGCTGCTTCGTGTGCTGTAGGCAGGAGACCAGGACTTGCCAGAGCTGTTTTTGCCACACTACAGGTGTTATTCACCAGAAGTCAAGCCCTCTGCTATTTCCTTCTTCCAGTAGCGGTTGCTCAATCATGTTGCCATGTGTTGAAGCAATCACCGTCATCCATTGCTTGTTTTAGGGGAAGAACAACAGCCACACACCAGAATTGGGGCGCCAGGGTGCTGGACAGGCAATTAACATCCAGAATTTACAGGTTCGGCAGGGGCAGGGTATAAATAACACACCAGAAGGAAAAAGGAGGAACGTAGCAGGAGGAGAGAGACAACATTGCAGAAATAGTGACATTTACAACTGGGAAGCATAAGAAGTTGGTGAGATTTCTTAAGCTGACTAGAAATGTTTAAATGATTAGCCAGATGACATTTAACCACATTTCCCTGACATCGCATCAACCCTCCTCAGACGTAGGATCAGCACCGCCACCTCCTGAGAGTGCCACACAGTGCAAGCAAGTCCCAGATGCTGTGGCCGTGGCCGTGACCCCCCCAGAGGGAAGGAACTTTCCCCTTGGTGGGAGAGGCCTTGGGCTGGTGGCCGCAGGGCCACAACCACAGCCCAGCTGAGTACGCCGGGAGGGGTCAAGGCTGAGATGTTCTCAGGAGACAATCCAGACTGGGACTGCTTGGTCTTTCACATCAGAGATCTGCTGAAAGGAAAAAAATGCTGGCCTAGGCAAAACCCACCCTCCTCGCTGTTTTAAACATACTGCATGTGTTAGGATAAATTATGAAATACCTTTTGGGAATAGTGCTGCTAGTAGGTCTCTGGGTTGGTTCCCATACATGATTTATTGCATATTCATCTTCACTAAAGGAACAGGGCACAGCACATATTTAACACACAGAGCGCTTGCGACCTGGTGGCTGGGACTCAGCAGAGCCCGAGTGCTGTGGGCCGCGTGTGCAGGGGCTGCACTCCAGTGGGTTTTGCTTTACACAGGACATGGCACTGCACACCCTGAACACCACAGCCCACTGTCCTTGGTTGTAAACATTTGTTACTCTGCATAAATACCATAAAGCTGCTTTTCAGGTGGTTCCGTGCTGTCTGGCCTCAACCACCTTGGGCCAGGAGCTGAAGTTAAGCTAAAGTGCTTAGCACAGGGCCTGAGGCTGCACTGAAAAGCAGAATTTTGCATTCTTATTTTGCCTGATTGGGAACTGCACACTGAGAAAGTTAAATAAGCAGGGATAAGGGAGTTTTGCAGTCAGGTTCACTGTGATATATTCTTAAATACCCAATTTAAACAAAATCACTGGTCTATGCAGAGCCCCAGGGCTTAGGGCCACAGTCTCTTCTAGCTGGGGCTAAGAGGCCCAGCCTGGCACAAAAATGGCTTGGTACTAGCATCATCAGTCATATTTTCTGTTGATTATAACTCTGCCAAATTTGTATTGAGTCCCCTAAGGAAAAACCTGTCTAATTTAAAACAGAATTTAAATTAGATCTGGGCAGTAATTGTTCAAAGCATTTCTAGAAACAAGGTTAGGGGAACGACATTCGACTGTGCACACTACAAAATTTGCAGTCTTTTTATTTTAAAGTTTCCAGACCCACCATACCCCAAAATTTGGCCTGTGTATCGGGGACACAGTTTTTACTGGAGTGTGAACAGCGGCCCACAGCTGGCTAATTTACAAACTTTTGGAAACTGTAGTTTTGCATGTGTCCTTTGATCTCAGCAGCTGAACACTTCGTATTCGGCGCATGTCCAGGAGCCCCTCACAGCTCCTGGCACTGCCCGTGCTGGTATCACAGATGACAGATAATGAACTGCTTCACTTCATCACCTATCCCGGAAAGGACTAAAAGTGGACACAGGGACAAGGCACCAAGTCTGGAAAACTGAGATTAGACTAAAGGGGAAATAAGATGATAAGGGCTGGAATTAGCAACTCCGAATTCCCAAGAGGTTGATGTTCTATCCTTATCTGTGTATTCTCACACACATTGTACACGCAGTTGAATAACGTCTGAACTACCGTGACATTCGGTTTTGGTAATTATCTTGCTAAATGTTGGCACTGACCAAAATGTCCAGCATTTTGGTAAGCGTACATGCTTGGTCATTTCCCGCGTAACACACGATAATACCTCTGCTACTAAATTCTCCCTGTATTTGAGGCATTTCAGGAGACCAGTTTCCCTGCTAGGCTTTACAGCCATTGGTGTTTCCTGTAATGTAAAATTTAATTTTAAAAATCCAAAACAAAAAACCACCTGTCAAAAATTTTTCCTTGGAAAAACTACTTTGAATGCTGGCTCTTTGGGAGTATAGCAAAAAAGTATCACATGTTGCAACTTTTTCAAACATGACAGGTTACTTTTTGTTCCCTTGACTGTAAGGGAGATTTTCATAGGAAGAAATGCTACTAAGAAATACAAACAAATGATGCTGTTGCTTAAACATAAATCCCATGTTAAGGAACTGGAAAGCCATTAAAAACAAACCATTTGCATCCAAACAGTTATTTTTAAAAGTCCATGTGTTTACTGTATTTTCAAACAAATTCATCTTCTTGGGGCTGAGGCTGGCGAGGAAATGCGGCCTGGAGGAACAACAGAGCATGAGTCAGGAGTCCGCACTGGGACCCAGCCGTGAGCTCCCTGTGCTGCTGCTTCGGGCATGCCACATCGACGCGCCACGCCGCCACTTCTCCAGCTGCAAAACAGAAAGGTATCTACTTTCTTTACTACTTTTGCTGGGAAATACGAATGAATAGTACTACAAAATCATAACATACTGCTTTTTCCAGTTCTCTGCAATGGTTGAGTCTAAATTGATAGCTTGTCAAAACTTCCCTGCAAAGCCACTGGAGTTAATTTGATTTCATGCTACACATTACCAAAATTATGTGCCACAGTTGGTATTAGTTTGCAATCTGGGGCGCAGACAAAATACAATCAGCCCACAGACGACATTATTCCAGCACCCACAACTTGGTGGTCCTACAAAACATGTGCAACCCATGCACTTTTCACAGGGGCTACGTCTGCGCCAATGTGGATGAAGGCAGGGTGGTCACGACCAGGCTGTCACGTGTGTGACAGCCGTTCAGTGTAGAGATGGGCCTTCATCTCCAGGTACAGCGATTGGAGAAGGCTGGGCTATGCCACCTGAACTGCAGCACAGTCACAACCCAGCTACTGGAAAACTGCCCTCCATTATGCCAACTGCCACAACCCAGCTTCCCCAGGGCCCAGACTCTGCAGGTCCGCAACCGTGGGCAAGACTCCAACAAATCACCATGGATTTAGTTGATTGAGAAAACTGAAAAGGCTACAACTTCCAGAAACTTGCTGAACACCTAGACCTTTTCCATTCTTTTCCCTCTGAGTCACTGAGGCCCACACTGCAAGCATCCCGCGTACATTGAGGTTTCAGCTGCCCCTCTACCTAACAGCCAGGAAAGAGTGTGGTGCATTCAGAGGGGGCAGTGAATCCCCCTGCTCTGCTATTGGTACCATCTGCGGCGGCAGTGGAAGCTCAAAGGCCTGAATCCAGATAGAAGGGACATAAAGAGCAGACATAAAGGATGTGAAGAGGAAGTAACTTTAATATACTGCATATCAAAATATATGCTGCAATTTCAACCTACACATATGGTAAGTGCCGCTTTGGCGATGGATCCCAGACAATAACCTTGTTGTTTGTTTCAATTGAGTCATAGTAATCTTTCATGTATTACACACCAAAAAGACTTCCTATTGTCAGCAGCTCTTTGACTTCGACTTGTTTGGACTGAAGACAAAAAAGTGTTCAGGACCAGATTCTGCCAGATAAAGTCTCAGTGAAATCAATAGGAGTTCTTTCTGTACGAAGCACACAGGCCTGTGTGGAGATTTGGCTTTGCTGAGCTATTAGTCCAAACCTAAAGAAAAGTACACTCTATGCATTTCCATGTCAAAGACTACTTCAAAGGCAACACTTACCATTTTTCAGCTCTGGGAGTAACATTCTTAGCTTATCAGGGCTATCACTCAAGCTGCCGGCCCTCTTTCCAGCACTGCAAGATGTTCTTAATGCGAGTGAAAACCCTTAACAGCAAACCAAAGCACTGAGCAAGAAACTATCCAGTAAGCGGTATTTTAGTATTCCTGAAATATGTCTAAATGATTGAGAAAAGTAAACTCACATCAAGTTTTAATCAAAGTTACACCAGGTTTTCCACAAACGCTTGTTTAACATACTCAGATAATGAAGACAGAAAAAAATGCCACAGAGTGTAATAGGACAGACAATATTACACAAACCAGTGCCATTCATTGTCAAAGGAATAGTCAGGGGCCTCAGGCTAATACAAGTGCTCATAATAAAAAATGTTCAGCTGATATAATTAAAAATTAATTCCTAATTGGGAGAGGAAGCACAAAGGGTCCATTCTGAGTCTTAAGCAGCTCAACCATCTGAAAAGTTAGTCAAAAACTTTTTATGCAGTGATTGAGCCAAAAACATTAAAGAAATGCCTGTTTTCACGATTTGTGAGACTTTTTCGTATAAAGGATCTTTTCTGCTCCCGCCTGCATGCTACACAAGAGGGCTTTCTAAACTTTGTGATAGTCTCATAAAACACGGATCCCAAAATGCCTGGATAAACACACAGGTACTCTCAGCCTGAAACACAGCTGATGAATTTTCTTACCCCCAAACCATCCTTTGTGACAAAAATCCCCAACAATAAAAATAAAGCTCATAGTCTCATTGATAATCCTGAAAGAATAAGAAAGACTAACATAGATAAATTCAAGCACATAAAATGGATGTGATCTACACATACTCGAAGATAAACACAAATAGTACAGCATCAGAATTGCTATTCACATCAGATGGCTTTTAAAGATCATAAACTTCAGAGATGTGGAAAACCAGAACTATCTGCCTAAATTCTCTATTGGACTTTTTCAGTGCAGTGTCCAGCCACAGCCCACCGAAGAGGGATTAGCTCTAACCTTGTTCCACCACAAAGTCTGTTGCTGCATCATAGAACAGAAAGAAAGGCTGCTTCCATCAAGCCTAAACTTTGTGAGATCAAAGCAGTTTCTTGGGGGGGTTCTGACCACACTATAGCAGGTGTGCAGGTCTTTGAAATTATGCTGTCATGGGTAAATGATGGCAAAGAGCAAATATTCTTTTTAATCACATTACACTTAACAAAGGGCTTTTTCGACAATATTGTCTGTGAACACCCATCTTGCTCTAAAAGCTTGCATGAAAACTACCTACCCCTGAGACAGCTCATCAAGCATTCACATCAACTGGAAAATGAGATCTCTAACGGTGCTCACTCAGAACACCAAACCTGCTTTCTGACAGCAACCTGCACCTCTGAGCTGTTGCATTCTGCTGTAAATCACATGTATATCAGGATCTTACACCGCTGCACGCTCAGGGCAGGGCTTGACCTACACTCTGCCTCACCATATGCTCCAGAGCAAGCAATTAATCTAAGCTCCCACCTTGCTTTCAGTGATGAGTAAATAAAATAGGAAATGTTCTCAGCACTTCAGGAGTCTTATTGCTGGCTTGTTGAATTTTGGTTTCCCATCAAGACAAAAATCACTATGTGCTATTGCCACTGAATGGAGATGTGAGCAAGTGTCTCTATTTTCAGCAGATCATAGTTTAGCCCAGGATTTGAAGTGTATAAGAGCCTGGATGCTGCTCACCTGAAAGTCAACAGAAAAGTTAAAGTTTACTTTGACAGAGAGAGAAATGGATCTTTAATGCTACTCTACAGGACCAAATGTTTTCACATAATGCTGGTTCAAATTGAGTGGAACTTTGTACGCTTGCCGTGACAGCAGCATTAGCAACTTTCCATGGAGAACGGTGCCATTCTGCGCTTCAGGGGCAGCCTTTGTTTTACTTTAAAACCAAGAAAAAACATGCACTGTATCTTAACACAGGATTCCTCCAAACAAATGGAAAATGAGCAAAGCACACACACGGCACTATCCTACCTTTTAAAAATCTGAGCTGATCAAACTCTAGGTTGTAAATCAGTCCCTCATGGGAGAGGGAAACAGAGTGGATACAACCTCCACACTGGAAGAAAAAGCTAAAAAAAAATCATCCTGGTCCAAGCCTATGACTCTCTGGATGATACAGTTGCAAAGTTTATGCTGTGTCTGATAAGCTGCTTGTGTCAGGCACTAAAATGTAAAATGAATACAGTGCAGGAAAGCTGATCCAGGGTCTGTCAGGATTAAAGACAGCTCTAAGACACTTTGCCTGCCTGGGGATGGGAAGACAGCGATGCCTGCCCTGTATTATGAATGAAGGCAGTGGAGCAAATGGCATACTCGCACATGCCCAAGAAGGTGAATCAAACCTAATGTCTTCCTAGTGGGAAAGAGATCTTAGAAACACAAACCGCAACAAAAGTCATTGCCACTATAGCTGAATTTGCATCAGAGTTTTGTCGCACAAAACCCCTGGGCAAACAGCTAAAGGATGAAGAAGAGAGTAAAGTTTCCGTTATGTTGAGCATGCAAAATCCAACACTTGTTAATATTCTTCTGACAAATCATTTTGGGAGAATGGCTTCTTTGCTTCACTAAGTAAAGTTTTAAGGGAAGTATTTTGGGGTTCTCTTTTTTTTTTCCTGAGGTAAATTGTTTCATTTTCAGAGTTTTCTTTAATATATAGCCCCTCCCCTGCCCTTCACAACACTGTGACAATGAGGACAATATCTTTTCACTAAATTTTCTCAAAGAGGAAAAAATCCTGTAAAATTAAATGCTAGCTCCTGTTATTGTGAATTGTTTGGACGGTAATCGAAATTTTTTTTTTACTTCCGCAGCATTCAAAAAGGCTGGGGCTGGGAAGTGCCTTTCTGGTGGTGAATAGGGGCCACTTCTACCAGTTGCAACTGAGGTCAATGGACAATCAGGGGAACTGCTCCTCCCAGCACTCTCTGACCCAATTCATTATTTTGGGTCTTACTGTGTCCTCTCTCTGGTGCTAAGGCCACCTGAATATTGTTTAACCCTCTCTACTCCCCAGCCTGGATGCCACCCCCCTCCCAGTCAGAGCTCCTTATCGTGGGTCTCAAAAAGCAGATACCACAGCGGGATGCAGCTGCCTCAGGAAATCAACTCAAACTGGTGCAGGAACTGATTGCAAGATAGCACCAAGCACTGAGGCAAGGAACTTGTGTGAAGAATTGAGCAGTCTCTGATTTTATTCTTCACTGACAACCAGCGCTGGCCGTTTCCAATACTGGGCATACCAAGTAACTAGATTTTTAGGCTTTCCAGCGGAAAGTTTCTTTCTAAAACTGCTTACGAGAGTAAATAATAACAAAAAACCCACAGAAAGTTCTATTACAGTAAAACCTCCAGCAGGGCCCATTACTATGCAGACTGGAAGAAAACAGCATCACGGCTGCCACACATTTAGCAAACTCAGAATGCAACTGGAAACGGAAATGATTCAGAAACCACAGGTGCTGAGCACCAGGCTGCTGCGCCTCACTGGCAGCCCCTGGGCACGGGCACTTGCGAGACAGCAGGAATCCAAGACCAGGTTAAAATTAGGGATCAACTCGGAACTGTGCTAAACCCAGCTCTCGATGCTGATCTGCACCACAGGGGCAAACAGGCATTTCCAGGAGAAGAGTGAGCCCAGGGGAGCAAGTGCTACCCTCCTGACTGCTTTCATCATGCCAAAAAGAAAAGTAAAAGCAGGTCTAATATACCGGGGCAGGGGGGAAATACACATACTTGGTTGAATTGGGAGGGGAGGGGAGTTTTATTTATTATTTATTTCCAACATTGCCATCTTTTTCTCCACTATCTTGCAAAGCACCTTTCTGCCTGGCCAGTTTTTTACAGCATCATTCAAGCCCACAGTGCTCTGTGGGAGCAAACACGCACATGTGTGCCTTCAAACAGTGCTGCTCATGATACTGAGTCTTTCCTCACAGAAAGTACTTACTCCAGTGGTAAAAAAAAAAATCTAAAAAGGCAAGCCATAACTCACATACTTATCTGTGCAATAAAATTCCTCGCTTTTAAACGTTTTCATCCTAATGAAATTCTAGTAGGATACATTCGGCAGTCTTTCACAAGCCTCTCATTTTGCTTGGTCAACTCTTTCCAGTGAACTGGACAAACCGCATTTCGTGAATAATGAACAAAACCGCCCATCACACTGCGACAAGGCAGAGCTGGTTTTAAACCGATTTAAAATCGGAATGGTTTTTTTGTCTATCAGTCGGTTTGTTTTAAATCTTCTCGAAAACAGAGCCACGAACGCCGGAGCCTCGCAGTGCCGCCGGGACCCGCGCTCCCCTCCCGACCCGACCCGGCGGCAGGGACCCGCCGGGGCCCTCTGGGGCACGGAGACGCTGCGCAGCCCCCGCGGAGGGACGGCGCTCCCGCATCCCCTCCGCCCGCCGCCGGGCGCGGTGGGAGCGCGGCTGAACCGCCGCCTCCCCGTCCCGCTGCCAGCCTCCCCGTAATGCGGGTTGCTTTGGGTTTTTGGGTTGGGGTTGTGTTTTTTTCGGGGAAAATACCGTCGAGGGCTTCCCTCGAGCCGCCCGTCTCCACGGCGACCGTTTCGCCACCCCCCCCCCCGGCCCCCCGCCGCTCCCGGGAAGCCCCGCTTGGCTCCGGGCCGCCGCCCCGCGGGGCACCCCCGGGGCCGCCCGAGCGCCGCGGCCCGGCAGCGGCGGGGGGGGGGCGGGTGCCCCACCCGGCGGGGGTGGGGTGGGGTGGGGGCTGTCGCGGCCGCTTCCCGGCGCCCCTCCGCGGGGGAGGAGACGGCGGCCACCCCAGATAAGTTTGGCTCCCGCGGCGCTGCCCAGGGACGGGGGCGGCACCGCCGATGCCGCCGGCGGGCGGAGCGGCGCCCCCGCAGCCGCTGCCCGGGCCGGGCCCGGCCGGGTCTCCCCTCCCCGCGGCGGCTCCGTCCCCGCGCGGCCCCCCTCCCCCCGAGGCCCCCTTCCCCGCGGCGGTGCCCCGACCCCCAGCACCCGGCGCGGCCCCGCCGGGCGCGGGCAGCGGGGGGGCGCGCGAAGAGGCAGGCCGGGCGCGGCAGCGCCTACCTGGTGCGCGTCCGGGCGGGGAGGGGCGGGGCGCGGGGTCACGGGCGGCGGCGGCGGCGGCGGCGGTGGCCGGGCGGGAGCGCGATCATGCCGCGGCGCGTTGCGGGGCTGAGCGCGGCGGGCAGGGCCGGGCCGGGCCGGGCCGGGCGGGGCGGGGAGGCGATGCCGCCTGCAGCCGCGCTCCGCCCGCCGCCGCTCCGCCCCCCGCCGCCGCGGGGCCACGTCTCCGGTCTGACGCACGCGGCGGCGGCCGGGGGGCGCCGGTCGGGCCGGGCCGGGCAGCCCCCGCTGGCGGCGGCGCTCCGGGCGTGCCGCCCCGCAGGCCCGGCCGCGCTCCGTCCTCCCCCGCTCCCCCGGAGGCCGCTAGCGGTGACCGGCAGCCGAGGCCTCCGGGAGGGCCCGCGGCATCCCCGGCTGACAGCGGCCGTCAGCGGCGCCCGGACGGCGCCGCGAGGTGGGGGCTGGCCGAACAATGTGCGGGGGAATGGGCTTGGGGGCGGTTTCTTCTCCTCCGCAGAGTGCGGTTGGTGCCGTGGGGAGTAATGAGGGGTGGAGGGGAGGCGGGAGCGGCCGCCCCCCGCGGTGGCGGGCGGCTTCGGTCCGTGCCTGGAGGATGGCGGCAGAAGTCGCGACGGAAAGACCTCGGCCTCGGCGCGCAGGGCCGCGGAAAGACTATAAAGCGACCGGGCTGTAAAGCGCCGGGGATTGCATTAACAACGGAAAAGCGTCTCAAAGAGTGACAATTGGAAACACAAACTTCTGGCCCAGCAATTCAAAAGGCGCAGGCTGAAAGCTGCTGCTGAAAGAAACCACAGATTTGAAGGGACTTTTGTCCAACATTTCCAAGAAAGATTTACATCTCTGGCAGAACGAAGAGACGGGACAAATTCTGCATCAGAGGGAGGTACTTGCTCTCTCATGACTCACCCCTAACCTTAGGGATAGCGTGTGTATCCCCTTAGGGACAGTACAAATATGTAAACAAAGAAATACAAATATACAGGCCCACTGGGGGGGGGAGTTAATGGAAACAAATACAACATGAGGCATCACAGCTGTTTTGCTGCAAAACCGCTAACTGGATTGGGATGTGGGCCGGGGGTCTGCTGCCATGGATAGCTGTGGGTAATTCTGACTTCGCGTACTTTCTGACACATCTGCTTCAGGGACTGCTGAGGGCAGACTCAGGTTCCTCATTTGGGAATCACTGATGTGATTTATAGCTGTGGGAGCGCAGCTCTTCATTTGACTGAAGTGTTTACTTAAGTGCTTCACCATGCAGAGCTGCTTTGCTCAGCTGAAGCCTCGAGGCTTTCAGAGGCACTTCAAGAAATGAGGGTCTGAATCTGGCAGGAGCTGGAGGAGGTTGTTGGCATAGCTGCCTCCCAGTCCTTCGGTGCCGCCAGCCTAAAAGATTTCAGCAGTATTGCACCGTTACGTATTTTAAGCTCTAGCCCCATGCTTTGGGGGTTATGGCTGAGGAATAAAACAGGACAAATGAGCAAGGTTTCCATATGGACAAAAGCACTGGGTTTCTTTTTTGAGCTAAAGAAATGGTTATGGTGACTGCTGTGTTCATTTTCTTTTTATTGGTTTCTTTCCATTACTCTTAACTCCTGGCAGCAGCTTAGAGAATCCCTCCCTGTCCTGGACGGTTTCTTCTTTCAGACATTTGCAGGCAGTTGTTCTGTTCACCCTTTCGTCATCGCTTAGCTCATTTAATCTTTTCTCATAAGTCAGTCCCTCCCGTTACCTAATCATGGTGCTGCTTTTCCCTGAACTCCCTCGCAGTTGCTCATTTATTTTATGGTGACATGGTGGCCAGTAATCCTGCCATTGTTAACGTTTCCTGTTGTGGACTTTTGGGTTATTTTTGTTCAGAGTTGCTGCAGTACTTGGAGGACTGAGCTAAGCTTCCCCTGTGAAGAATAATTACAGGCAAGGTCACTGGTACTGCAATAGAAAACATAGTCCATGGATAATTATAGCTGATGGGTTTGGGGATGGAGGCTTAGTGCAGTTCTGGTAGGTGAGCTTCTGGTGGAAGAAGGCCCAAAAATTCATGTTTGATATTAAACACACAATTAGGGCTCCAGATACCTTTGCTCCACTGGAAAAAAAATTGCTGCCTGCAGAAAACTGCAATTTATTTGTGAATTCCTGCATTATTTTCATTAAAACCATCCAGGCAGGTGAAGTCTGAAGTAATTTTGGGTTATTTTACTAGAAGTATTGTCTCTTCCAAAATGATAGGCAACAGCAACAGGATTCAACCATCTGTATGACTGCAAGTTTTTGACATCTTTTGATTTCATGTTGCCTCTTTGGTTTTGATTGACTCTAGAGGAACGTGGGACAGGTCACATAAGAAATGCCATCACTGCAAACTTAGTACATTTGCCTTTACTGTCAATTGTCCTGTTCTGTAGTTTGTAATTTACAAACCCCAGAAGTGTTACTGCTGCTGCTGAGTGCTACCTTGCAGTACTTAACGCTACAACAACTAAGAGCAGTGCTGGTTTTGCACCTGAGTTAAAACTATCACAGACCAGCTTCCAAACCCAGTTGGACATAGGGACAGATCACACCGTCAGTGCTTACATGACAGTTATCTCCTGTTCATGTACCTGTGGGCTGATTCCCGAATGGGATCCACGTTCAGGATGCCCAATCCTGAAGTCCTTGCTCAGCACCAACATAGCATCTGCCAGGATACAGCCCCCACCTTCTACTCATTCCTGCTCAGAGTTTTGGTTTTTTTCTCCTTTTTTCTCCTCTCCAATCCCTTAGTAATTTGAGGAAGTACCCTGAAAAAACTCAAAGCCATCCCATACGCGAAAGTCTGGGGTCCCAAGAGCAGCCCTGAAGTTGGGGCTGAGGGGATGGTGCTGCTCAGAGCTTGACAGACCACATCCCCTCTCGGCTTCAGGAGAGACTGGGGCAAGAAAGCAGAGGTTTGAGTGCAAGAGCTTCGCCTATACTTGGAAACACAATGAAAATGCTTTTCATCAGTCATCTCTCCAAAAGCTGTTGAAAACAGCATAATCTGCTAACACAGAAAAGCTAAATTGCTTTCAGACCAAGTACTGAAAAACTGCTGCTGTGATTTGATTCAGCTCAAATCCAAAATGCACGATTTGACAGCTCTAGTACTTCTTAGCTGCTTGAAGTTTCTGTCAAAGTTTATCTTTTCCCCTAGCTTGCTTTTCCCTGGTTTTACATTTTAACCCCTCTTCCCTCAGATTAGCGTTTTTGAAATATGAACTTTAAGCGCACCAGATGTTTGAACAGTAGCAGCGCACTGGAAATACAGACTTTCAAACTAAGTTGCATGGATGCTATGGGCTGAGTCTGGGCGGCTGAGTCTGGGCAGAAGCAAAGCTTCAGAGCAAGGTGAAGAATATGCTATCATTTCTTAAGACTGCAGCATTTTTTATGTACTAAAACCTGCTTTAATCAGAGGGAAAACACTGAAAGGATGTTTAATCTCATGAGCTCTTCTATTGTTCCTAAGAGGAGCCACGTTCATCACTGGTACGATTTCAGTGAAAGCGGTGCAGTTACATCAGGGAAGAATTTGGCCCAACTAGTTCTCTGTAGAGAAGCTATGGACAGCTGTCCCCCCCGTACCTCATGTTGTTGAGAAAACAGAGAGCTAAAGACATGCCAAAAGAAATAGGACTAACTCCCGTTTTCTGACCTTTGGCTGAACCGGAGCTCCTGGATCTGAGTGGTGCTTTACCCCTGTTACACTTCTGATCATCATTAGGTTTTCTTCAACGATCTGTCTGAAAACATCTTCCTAACTGGGGAGCTACACAGCTGTGCTTGGTACAGCTATTGCAGCTCTGAGCCACTGAGCTGCGTGCTTCATGGGATACAGCATCTAATCTAATTTTAGATGTGATGCAATGAGTGGGGGTAGCTCACGTGAAGCAGGAGGGATGGAGCCCAGCAGCCAGAGCTCAGAAGCGCTTTATAATTACTAAATGCTACTTGCAAAATAACGGAGGCTTTTATTGCTACCAATGCACCTTTATGGGTGTGATAGAATAAACAAGCAGCAGCAAGGACAAATGCTTCTGGGGGAGGACATTTGGACAAGAGTCAGTCACCAGGCTTGCTGTCCTCAGGTGGTAGCTGAGGCTGCCCCAGGTTCGGTCGTTGCCTTCCAGCCTTCCCCCTACTCTCTGCCCCTTGTGATGTTCTCTACTGAAATGCTGTAGCTGGTCTGACATGAATACAGGCTTTTTTCTATGTGGGTACCATCTCTTGCCCTCCTTCAAGCACTCACAGAGAGATGACTTAATTCAAGTGTTCGGTTTTCTCTCATACTTGGTTTTCTTAACAGCCTTCTGCCCCTCACACAAGCCAGACTGTGATAATCACAGAGCCGGTCTGCTCATAACCAAATTTACACAGAGAATCTATAAATTAACAGAAGGCAGCTCTACTTTTAGGGAAGTCTCTACTTGCCAGAGCAGTGACCTATCCCGACGGGTATCCTGGTTCCGATGCTGTATTGGACTGAGTCACTGGTTACATGCCATGCTCCCCCGGGCTGACGTCCTGCTAAGAGATAACAGACTGTCAGTCGTGGTCCACTTTGCATCATGCTTTGGGCTTGGATGTTTTAAGGAGGATTCAAGTCTCACTGTCATTAGACCTCTGCTTGGAATGTTTTTCCCTAGCTCCCTGCCCCCCGCCCCTGCCCCCATGAAATTCCACCATTGAATTACCCACCTTTTTGTCCACTGTCTTCAAACAGTTATCTGCAGATCTTTTACCGCTAGCAAACCTGTGTCAATAAATCATAATTTAAAAACACAAACAGCACATTCTTAATGAAAAGATCCTTTTACATATCTAAATGATAAAGTAAGTGTTTGAGAAACAGGTCCCTAAATTTTTTATGGTATTTTAAAACAGTCATCTCAAAATAAACAAAAAGAAATGTTTGTTAATCATCTGGAATTTTTAATTTCCTATTTTGCATGGGAACCTGAGTAATCAGACATATGGTATGCTTGTTAGCTGGGAAAGGGTCAGGATTAGAATAGATTCTCAAAATTGGAAAGCACTAAAATATAGCAGCAGTCTTGGCTGCCTAAACTTAAAATAAACCCTGTTTTGTGTTAATTGCTGGAACAGATCAACACTGAAAAAACCCACATGTCTAAATGATTCTCTGAAATACGGTGCCTGGCAGGAGAGAGGAAGTCTCAGGGGATTGGGGATGAGCTAGTCAATAATTTACCTGCAAAGGAGATTATCTGATACAGACATAGCTGATAAGGAGCAAAATGTGAAGTGGCGTTTGGTGGCTTCTGTATGAGCTCAGTAGCTTTAAGAGTCGTGGGATTCCTAACGCAGAAGAGTCCGGTCAGATACAAGTAATCGTATTTTTGGATTTATAGTGCAAAGCATCACTGAGCTATTAAGCAGTAAAAGTCTGTTCTGGTGTAAGTTTTCATGCCCAGTGTGGATGTGCAGTTCCTAGGCTGTACTGGTGCCATCAGTGGAGGTACAATAGAATGAAAATCTCCCCATCATCATTCTAATTGGGTACCAGTGTGACTATTTAAATCACTAGTGTAATGGCAGAAGACAGCTCCCAACGTTTTCCTGCGTCATTACACTAGGCCCACGCAGAGGATGAATGGATACATGTTTTGCTGCTTATGCAGGACACAGGTCCAGGACGACACTACTTCTGGCAGCGGAAGCTGACATACATCCTGCACTGTGCTTCGTGCTTATTCATCAGCTGACAGTCGCTTATGTGGAATGCATCTGACCCCACTGCAATTATGCCTGCGATGTTCAGACTTGCCCCCATTTCAACGCCCAAAGTTAAAAGTTTTTTTTTTCCCTCTGTTGTTTTTCAATCATATATTTGAGCCTTGCACTTCACTAGGAATTAATTTGAATCCAACTATTGGAAAAAAAAAGCCCACCAAAAAACTTAGGGATAGTTTACAATTTCAACTCTGGCTACTTCACACTACTTCAGTAGAGGAACAACTCAAAAGACAATGCAATTCACTGCCCCGGGACTCCTTTGGTACAAAGGCCATGGTGGGCACAGCCTCTGTAGCGGGTAACCTCAACGGAGAGTGAGCAGTGTTCAGGAAGACTGTTCAGAACGGTCTTTTGTGGTGAGAGGGCATAAATAACAGCAATCTGTGGCCTACACTATTTGTCAGTCCAACTATTCAGGCATCATAGAGCATGCACCTGACTCTTTCCTTTTTACTTTCCCCTTTCCTAGATTGTCAACAGTTGGCTCTCCACAGGAACTACAACCAATTCAGCTAGGTCAGTGACTCCACATTAAAAGTCTCTTTGTTGTTACTTCTTCTAGAAGGGCTTTTGTATCCTCCAAGCTCTGGCTGTGAGCCATTCACAGAGTTGAAAGGTCATAGTCCGAGGGCTTCGTTCTTCCCTTCTCACAGCTGTAGATGTTTCTGGTGGATGTGATTTGCAGAGTTGTCCAAGCAGTCCCGGCTGCATTGCCAGAGGTTTCTATCTATATGAACAACTATCACACTCAAGTGTTTAGAATTAAGGCTGTGTGTATTTGCATATACATACACATATGCTTACATACTAAAGCAAGCCTGCATGCAGCTGAGCTGAGAGATAAGATTGTTTATGACAGCACAAACATAAGGGGATGAAACATCCATGCAAGCTGTTTTGGTCTAGCTGTTGGTTGGACTGTATATGGTACAATGACTCTTTGTTTAGCAAGAGGCTAAAGATTATATACTTAACACTTGAGACCTTTAAGACTCAGACTATGCAGTAGACAACTTCACCTTTAGACTGGCTAATAATAATTTAAGAGACTGAATTGTGCTTTTTTGTATGCCTGGCTTCATCTGCTGTATTGCATTTTTAAAGCACTGTATATGACAAACCTTCCAGGAATCCCAAACACAAATGGAAGTCCCACTGAATCACTTGAAGCAGCTGAAGAACACCATCAGTGAGGCCACACAACTGCGTGGAATGTGATGAATTTCCAGGAATAGGATTGTTTCCCGGAGGTTATTGTGTAAAATACAAGTATAAAGAGGGAACAAAGGTAATGCTGACAGTCTCTGCACCACTAAGCTATTTTAGTTTGTGGAAAGAAGAATAAATAAAACAGACATGTTAGAAGACCTTTGCTAGGCTAACAGGAAGCTTGTATGTCAAGAGCAAACCTGAAACAAAGCAGTACAAAATTATCTCAGCATAAAATGTAACCTCTCCATGATTTTATCTTATGAAACCAAATCCACTTCTAGCTTGAATGCAGTGCTAATGGAGACGTTAAGAGCTCTATGTCCATGCTTCTATCTAGCAATAATAAAGGAATGACTAGGTAAAAAGCAATAATTATATAGAAACAGGTGAACTCTGCAGTTCTGAGGGGAGAGCAGTGCATTTGGGGGTTCAAAAGCAATAGGAAACCTGTCCATTCAGGTTCATTAAGAAATCAGTTCTGCTGACTAGAACCTACTCTGAAGCAGTGGTTAAGCAGAGCACTTTCAAAGAAAGTACCACACAGCATGTGTAAAAGTTTGGGCCTCCAGATATGAGGAAAGCAATCCTCCCAGTACAGTCTTCTGCTCTCTTCCTTCGGGGAACCTCTGCTCCAATGTGCTGGAGGAAATCTTACTTCTAAATAAGCTGACTCTTAGAGGTGCAAAAGCTAGTATGGTTTCAACCCTGGAAGTGCTTGTTCTCAGCTTTATGAAGCACAGCTCAGGTCCTGACACTGGCTATTGGTGAGTAAAGACTGCAATTTCTAATAAGACATCAGGTGTCAAACCCAGGTGACACTGTGGTCACTGTTCAGTGTTTGCATACTTCTAATTTCAGGTGGCCTTTCCACCACATACAAAGATGCTTGGATGGCATACAAAAACTAGGTATAGCATTTCCCGAAACAGGTTTTCAAATGCTCTCGTATTTCTGTTACTCATTTCAATTTTCGTCCAGCAGAGAGAGAGGCAGGAATATGAAAACCCCATTTATATGCATCCAGAGATAAGCAACTAGACACAGTCAGCTTATCAAGGTTTAAAGAACAATGACATGATGCTATAGTTAATTTTCATATCTACTTATTGCAAAGAACAGCCTGTATCCTTACAGCTAAACTCCCTTATTGCCACCAACAGGGCTACATCCAAACAGCCAGCTGGAAACAGTCGCTGGCCTGTGCCGCCCAGAGTATTGCTGGGAGGGGTGCTGACCGGCCCAGAGCTGTGCCATAGACTATACCACAATTTGCAGTATGAATAGAGAGCATGCTAGTGCTTGGGCCTCTGCCCCAGGCCTGTTTAGCTTACCCATGCAGACATTGTCTGCACAGCTGCAGAAATATTTGCGCACACAGGGAGGGAAGGAGGGAGGAGAGGGCAGCAGAGCCATCTCCCTCAGCAGTACCATCAGTTTGTGCCAGCTCACACCATTCATGGAATTTCAGCTTAGCCCTGACAACAGCGCTCTATGCCAGATAGATACCTCTCCTCCAGACTTAGACTGGGAAAACACAGTGGTGTCAGTCTACCAAAGGTGGTAATGCCAGCTCTGCACAGAAAACGGGAACAGAACTTTTTTGCCCCACACCTGTGTTTTGCCATTACCTCCACAGCACCTCACTGTGGCCTTTAGTCTCCGTATCGCAGTATGACTCCCCAACACAGGGCATCACTGTGCAGATTCTGAGCTAGTCCAGATGAGCTGGAAGAGCTGAGCTGCCTGGCACAGCCCAAGGGCCTAGCTTATAGCCCAGAAGCAGTCAAGGTGCATTAGCTAAAAACGAGACAGCAATGCACAGCAGCCCAGCCAGAACAGAGGGCAGTCTGCATTTCCTCTCCTGGCAAGTCTCTTGACAGCAAGTGAGAAGACAACTCCTACAGGGGGCAGGGGCGAAAGAGTTTGTAAAGTACTGTTTCTGTTTCTTTTTCTTCCAGTCTGACAAATAGAAACATATTACTGGCTCAAGTTCTAGAAATCTGACATGAACACCATGTTTTTATTAAAAAACAGAAAGACGGGAAATTATGAGCAACTTTCCAACAGAAGCAACAGGAACAATGAAAATCCTGACTAGTTAAAGCCTTGATAATTACACCCAAGATCACCCAGGCAATCTTATTTTGTGCCTTTGGATAGATCCATCTTCCCTTCCTCTCCCCCGTTTTCAATGTTCCTCTTGGACCTAGCAGGTAAAGTTATAAGCTGAAAAGAGATTTAGTATATATAGATGCACACTTGAAACTCTCATCCATGCTCTCCCTAGAAGTGTTGCTTTTTTCACCTCTTTCAAAGTTCATTAAATGTAGAGTGGATGATTTAGCCCAGAGGATACTGCATTTGTAGTAACAAATATGGTTTCTGCAGATTTCTTAGGATGAAGACTATTTATATCATATTCCCACAGGAAATTAGGTAAGGAATAAACATTAAAGTAATGATGCAATCTGTGTCATCTCCCTAATAAACACTGAATATGTTAGTTGATTTCAAACAAATTTAACAAAAGAATAGAAATCTCAGATAAACAGAGTTCCTTCAAGTTGCATGAAAACAGGCAACCGGCTACCTAGGGGAAGAAGATCCTGCAAGTGTTCCAGCCAAGAGAAAGCCTGCAAGATTAAGTTAAACACCAGAAAATCTGTAAGAGGGAGGTCACTTTTAAATACCCCAACTATGAAGAAATCTTCAGGGACACTGATCTGTAGGCCAGGCTTCGTTCCATCAGCTGCTTATGAAATGATGCAGTGTTAGGCTCTTCCTGCCTGGTTTCGGTTTTCTTAACTTCCATCCAGTTATGGAACAGTTTGTCACAGACTTCAGATACACTGTATGCTTGTCCAAGCTAGAAACAGTAAAGAGCATCTCCAAGTAGGAACGTAAAGATAACACTTCCGCATCTGGAAAATCCTGGGGATCCCCAAGAGTCACGATGCTGATGAAGTGCATGTTGTACTGACAGGAGTCCCTGGCTACACACACGTGAGCTGGAAGACCTACAACTCTGACACACACCAGTGGCTCCAGAAAAGTTTTCTTTATTGTTCTACCCTGTTGGCTTTGCCACTGTTCCCCAAGGCACTCACCAAAAGCAACCTCAGGCACAGGAAGGCAAAGGCCTTCAGATTTATGTATCTTGCTCCCGGTACCTTTAAAAAGCCCATGCTGTGAGAAACTACTAACTCCTGTTTTACATCTTCTGTCCTCCTAACCTTGGACTGTGGCAGGATCAGTAACATCCCATCATGAACCTTTAAAGCGTTTGGAGAAATGAACTGCTACAACCAAAGAGACTGTCCTTCAATTATACGGTAGTCAGTCCTCTATTAGAAGATGATAATGTTGACCTCTAGTGACTAGTCTGGGGATACCTGGTGGCATGATCACAGTGAAACATTTCTGTGAACAGCTAGCCAAAAATTTCACTGAAGCTGGCACGTGAGAACAGTCACCCTCCTCATGGAGGTGAGTAATTACACATCCCTTTCATAGAACAGAACCCCCCCAGCTGAAACAAAGACCCCAGAAAGGCTGCTATATAGCCTAATTAGGCAAGCAGAGAGATTTAAATAGAGGATCATTGTACATGGACACTGTGAGCTGTACAGTGGCTGCAACCTCAAGACAGAAAATGCACCCAGACTGAGTGAAAGGACTGGACAAAGCAGCCCGTGGAGGCAGGCATTGTGGTATAATCCCAGGAGAAAACCAGAGGGTGAGGAGTCAGTTAGGAAGGGACCTGAGCTGGAAGCAATGAATTGAATCGATTTCTCAAAACACAGAAATGAAGCAAGAGGAGACAACTGTGATTCATTGTAAATAAGCAAAACAACAGGGGAACACCCCAACCCACTGTCTGCTGCTTAGCTGAGATAACCCATTAGACACAACATTTTGCCAGATTATTAGTAATGGAAAATATTGTTAGACATTCAAATACCGGCCACCAGCGAGTTACATGTTTGATTTTTTGAACCTCATCCATTGTACATAATGAAACTATTTATTCAATTATGTTTGAAGATCATGTATTGTTGCACATTCATAGAATAAACCAGAAGACAATACATGATGCCTTAAGAAGTTACTCAGATTTTATCCACAGATTCAAAATAACAAGTGTTTTATTTTCCCACTTATTCAAAAGAAATGAAGAAAAAACCCTCTTTCCAGTAAAGCCACTCAAAGCATATAAAGAAAATAACAGATATTCAGGAAAAGGTTAAAGAATGAAAACGACTTGAGGATTGGGAAGCAAAGCATGTTCCAAACTAGTGACACAGCCCAAGTGATGTAGTGACTATACTGCCCCATGCAGAGAGAGATACCAGCAAAAGGGAAATTAGGTGAGCAGAGCAGGCTCCCAGGGAACTATTCTGACATGGGTTTGAAGTGGGGAGAAAATTAACATAATTTCTAGTCCCTCCAGAACTAAGTAATGGTAGCTGTTTCTCAATAGAAAAGGACTTTTCCCATTTTTTGAGAGCTTTTTCCATTTAGTACAACTTTTCTAATAGAGCTTAATCACTGCTTACTTCTCAGCTTGGACTGATTAGCATCAAAACTGGGCAAAGACACTCTGGCAGCAAAAAAAGTAAACCGAAAATGCATATTTTGCCACTCAAATACATAAACTAAGGAATTCACTTAGTTTTTTGCTGTTTGGGTAGTGCATCTGGTTTGCACACAGTGGCTAACTAGCAGCATGAAGATGAAGAGGTACTGTTGACCCCTGGAAGAGTTCCATTCCTGGTTTCCAGGGCTTCGTTCCATACTGCAGTGACTAGAAATCGAGGGTGTGTTTACAGTCAAACCTCAAGAGAGCTTAAACTGTGATTTGTATTGAATTTGTTCAAATATTTTTTAAACTGTCTTTTCAAAGAAATTGTCCATACCTGAAATCATGTTACAGTACCCATTTAATCATGCAATAGCGCCGGCAGGGGGAGATGAAAAGCAAAATAAGCCTAACGCTGCATAGAGCATGGGTGGGAGAGAAATTTTACAGTAGAAGTGCCTTACACAGGGGTCTTGGAGCATTTAAAAGCAGAAATAAACTAGCATTTAAATGAGAGATTTAAAAAAAACCAGAACAAACTAAAACCAAAATACTAAGGAGCAAGAGCACAAGGTAAATATTCTCTACAAATGCTTGGTTTAGTTTTCTGGGTATAGCTGATTATTTCTGAACACATACTTAGCTTAATTTTTGAATGCTTAATAGTCATACACACATACCTTATACATTTGTGTAACTGTTCATAAGTGACTGCAATCCTTTTGTTAGTGTTCCTCAGCATATATTCTGTCTCTCAGCTGGATCTGTTCTCAGGACATATATCATTTTGGGAGGGAAAGGCAAAGACATTACCTGGCATATCCAAATGTGTCAAGTCCCTAGCTGCACAAGATGCATTTCCCATGCTTCACTGGCAATCTGCTTCAACATCAGTACATACAGCTTACACTAAAAAAGCTCTCTGATTTTTATAGCATATTACTTTGGCCGAGAAAGAATTAAGGTAAAATGCTACTCCCTCCCTACTGACCTATGGACTTACACAACTGTCAAAGAAGCCACTGGCTTAACCCTGTGAAGATGGCAAAAATACAGCTATTAGCCAAATGAACACTAAGGATGCAAACAGAAATGGTGATATTGGGAGAGACTCAGACCTGCAACCAAAGCTTTCCCCTCCAAATAGTATTTTTTTCCAGTACTCTTTGCAGCTCAGTTCTTTCAACATATAGCAGGGACAACCTCTAGAGAATTACTGAGTTTGCCTCCCAATCTGTGCGTTTCTTACTCCATGTTCTACACTTGGATATGGCCACTATTTAGGTCACATTTCTGTCTACAAACAATCAGAACTGGCAGAGCCACTGAAATAATCAGCCTTTTTGTGCCCCTCCCAGCTCTTTTTCTCATGTCAGCACAAGCATGACTTCTCCTACATACCAGGCTGTAATTTTATCAACAGCTGGACTCTAAGGGGGAGGCAGCAACCACAGCAATTTAGCATCTCCCCACCCCCAATACAGAAACTGAAGGAATGTTTTCCTAGACACAAGGGAGATAACTTTCACTGTAATCTAGAAGCTGTAGGAGACTCCTTTGCCCTATGCAATTATTACTATGATTAAAACTCAGTTATGGGTAGGCTGTTAATGAGAAAACACAGAGTTGAAATCAACTGGCATACAGGCCTTCTGGAAAGAGAGAAGCTTCTGAAAAATGCAAGAGAGACACTGCAACTTAAAGGAGCTCAAAGCCTTTTTAACCATACTAGACCTCTGCAGCACGGCTTTGTTGTTTGCCTTTAAAAAAAAAAACAGCAGCTTTTTGTCAGGGAAGAAAAATCCCCAAACCTCGACTTGTCCTCTGCTCCGGTTCTGTTTTCTTGAGCCTGCAAGGTCCTGGAGCAATACTCCAAGGGAAGCAAATGACTGAGATCTGAACTGATTAAGCCTGAAGTCTTAAAAGACAGCTTGTCATGCACTATTTGCTAGTTCACTGCTGACTCAAGAACATTCAGCTTGTGTGCATATTCCACTTTCCCATCTGCCCACTGCTTCAGCTTCTTACCGACAGTTGTGCATTTCCAGCACAAACATCTTTGATATATTAAGAACTAAGTGCAGGGCAGTGTAAAACATGCAGAGCTTTTCATCAAAGTATCAGAAGTACTACTCTATCAACTATTAATCTTTATTTGTGAGCTTAACTTATTAAAAGCCTCCATTTTAACATAATAAATAATGTAGCTATGTATTGTAGCCTACTGCAACTAGAACCTTTATGTAAAATTTCAGACTCCTTTGCTGCAGAATATGAGGCTTTGTTTATACTCTTGATGGACCTGTGTAAATCTACAGCAATGAAAACCAATCCCTCTTTATAAGCTGCTAGCATTATTAAATCCAGAAAAACAGGGAGCTATAGCTAAAAGCAAGACTCAGCAAATTTAAAACTTTGTACCTACAGTTTATCAGAGTTTTCTCTGAACAAATGCAGGAAAGAATATGTTATCAGTTAAGTCCATTCAGTGGATTTATTTCTCAAGCTAGCAAAACCACATACACTTGGCATAAAAAACAGATTTAAATCAAATAAGATTCATATGTCCTTGCCTTTGACATTGTTGCTTCTTTCTAGCCATTTTTTAAAACAGAAAACTGTTATCCATTTCCTTTTCATGCATATGTTATAATTTATATCCACAGAACAGAAAGAAAACAAATCGTTGTTTTACAAGCTGCTTTTATCAAGACATCTTTAAGAATAAAAAAGCTTATTTGGAATGGTATGAATACCCTGAACTCCTACTGGCTTTGGGTGGGAGTCAAGCACATTCACTAAGCAGTTACTCAAAAACTCAGCACCTTACAGAATCAACCCCTACAGAGCCTTCAAGTTATTTCATGAGTTTTCTATAATGAGGCAGACAGCTTTGAAGAAAAACTAGCAGTATCTCTCATCAGCCAGATGAAAGAACCAATTCAGGAGTAAAAATGGCTTGCTCTACAACAGTTGGACTAGCTCCTGCCCTAGCTTCTCTCCCCTCTTGAGTTTTCCATCTCCACTACACAAGCGGCTCTGTTGCTTTGACATATCCGCTTAACTTTTGTCTACCTTACAAAAAGCCACACCAACTTTGGGTTACCTTAATAACCCAGACTAAAATACAACAGTTTAGCAGCTGCTGTTGGAGAACCTCAATCATCCCTAAGTAGCAGAACACTCTCAAAGGAGCACAGAAACCACTATCACTGCTCCATAATCAGAGCAGTAATCTAGATAAAACACAGGCAACCTGAGGAAAGCTGAGAGTGTTACGGATTAAGGAAGCCACTAATGAGCCCACAGTCATGAGTTATCAATGGATTACACATCTTGAAAGTCTGATTAGTTTCCCTCCTATTCCTAAATTTTTAGCCAACCACCGCAGCCAAAGTAACTGAGCGTATTTGTTATCTGATAAGATCAGTTCAAGACATGCTGTTTATGAAATCTTAGTTTGTTTTATTCTTTCTATTCTTTATTACTTCTATTCCACTACATTAATACCATACTTTAAATAAACATATTTAGTATATTAGTGTGTCCTAGACCCATTTAATACCAGATCTAGATTCAATACCTATGTATGTGTGTATATGTAGCTATATACATATATATTATAGCCCATGTAAAGAAGTCATGACCATTTGGTTGTAAAAATGTACTATTAGGAAAAAAAAAAAAGCAGTCAAGGATAATTACAAGCAAATGCAAAGTTGCACTCTAAGTAATCATCATAACAGGAGGTACTGACTTTGGTACTTCTCGGACTGTACCAAACTAATTCAGCTTGTTAAACCATCAGAAAACTAGTACAATAAGTAGTGTTTTGCCAGGCTTTTGCATTGAATCAGCTCAGCATAAGGTCCAGCAAAAGCCAAACCAATGGTATAGTCACACCACAGGGCCAAAGCACAGGGGCCAGAGGATTGGGACCTCCCCTATGCTGATGCAGAGGGGTTAAACACCTTTAGCTATAATGAGCAACTTCAATTGAAAAAAGAAACGCCCAACTGTTTCATGCACAATTTTATGCTGTTTTGCTGCTGAGCAAGGCTGATTTTAAATGATCAATTCACTATTTAGTTGCAGGTTAACTATGTTTTCAATGAAGAGTAGTGAGCTATGTTCCTCCTTTTCCCTTACCATCCATATACTAAGCCTTAACCCTGACTTGAAAATCTCTTTAAGTTGCATTGCCAGTGAGATTGCAGTGACTGGCATTTCTACATACCTCCCATTACAGTTTTCATCCTTGCACACTTTTCAAATACTAATCACATTAGTTGCTTCGGAACGTCTTTTGACAAGAGTATTGGCTCTGCAATACACAGATATGCAAGTATGAGGCAGGAGAAAGAAAAAAGAAGTTTTATTTAGAGTCTTATAAGTAAGCTTTATAAATAGTAGCAGTGGATTTATAGACAGCATTTTTATAGAGGAAAAAAGCAATAGCAAGTAACAAATTCACCTGTTTAACAGCATGCCCACAAGCACTAGAGATTAATACCTCACTGTCTTAAGCACCATACTGTCATAACTGCCTACTAGCAAGTAATATTTCCCAATAGCTTCCCAATAGCCTTGCTGGGCTAAGTAGTACTAATGATCTCTCAAACATGTCCCCTGTTACTTTAAACAATTATTCCTTTCCCCTCTCTCTGCAGGTAGACCAGTTTTCATCTTCTCTTCTCCACCTCTCCAAGTGTTAAACACATACGGCTTCCACATCTATAGCACCTGGAACTCTTTTAGCCAGCTCCTGTGAAGCAGAGAGCACACTTGTACGAAATAATAAAAATGGATTATAAGTTATTAGAGATTGGACAAAGAGAGAACAGGTATTCACATAAATGGAGTAACATAAGGAAGCAACAAGACAAAGATGTAACAGTTCATTTACTAAACATGCTAGACTAAGTTAATGCCTAAAGCCTTTCAGATGTCAGTCCAGCCCCAGAGTGGGTTGCTACTGTCCCTTCCATCACCTATGTGTCCTAGCAATGGAGGACTGGGATAAACTCTTCATGTAATGCCAGGATGGCGACTTCTCCAGACACAGGAATTCCTGAGACATTGCTGTATCCCACAAGCATATAGGACTGCAGGACTGCTTGCTTCTTCCTATCAACTAACTACAATTCCTCCTCTGTTGCTACAGCCTACATTAGCTGTCACCTCCATCATGACAGCAATTAAACTGCACAGTCTCTGCATTCTCCCTGGAAAATGCATCACCATGCTTGCACATGTGAGGGACTCACCCACCCAACAAGGCCAAATAAAGCATGAGAGCTTGATCAATTCCTGATTTCCAGAAATACCCAAAGGTTTGTAAGAGCCTTGATATAAATAATCCATAGGATGACATGCACTGCCTCCTGCTTTCAGGATTTGCAGCCATGTATTTGCTAGCAGAATTCTTCAGTTGCTTCTACATTGTTCTCTATAATCCCAGCATTTATTGGGGTGGATAGGGAAGAGGGAAAGAGTCACTTATTGAAGTCATTACAGAATGAACTTCAGGTCACATTCCTGAAGTTGGAAAGTCTACATACCAAAGAAGTTTGTTAGCATGATGTAAATCATTAGAACTGCCACAAGTTACTATGAAAACAGAATACATAGATCTGTAGGAACACAGAACAACAGCTTTAAGAAGAATCATCTGCCTTATTTTATTAACACTACCACCTCAAAACAGGTAAACCACAAGTAATTTTTTATTAGTTACTTCATTTAATCTCCAAGAAGAAAGGGACACAGTTCTGTAAGACTTGATAGGAAGGTTCTTATTTTGAAAGATAAGAAGCTAGCACTTGAATATGTAACATTACTTGCATGTTTGGGTTTCTTCCCTTCTCTTCAGAACACAGAGCCAAACCCAGGTTCTTACAAAAAGCCATCAGGTATCACCTCACATTTCAAGAGAAATGAGATCTTTGAGCTAACACAATGTACAATACTTGAAACACATCATGATTTACTACAAGCAGCATTATTTTTGGCAATTTAGCCAAATGAGAGCTGTATGTGTCAAGCTGGGAAGAGAATCACTGCCTCCTTACTTCTCCCAGTACAATTCCAGGCTGCATTTGACATTTACCCAGCTCACAAAAGTTAAAGTGGGAAACTCGGAAAAGGTTCTGTAACAACAATTAAGATGGAAACTTAGTTCTAAACAACACAGGAGCTTCTCGCCTAGTCCAGAACATGAGAACGGCTTTGGTAGGGAGCATAGTGTTCATTTCCCACTGCTGTTCATTATCTTCACTCTTTCCTGCAGAAGATATACCTGCTAGCACGTAGGTACAGATAGCTGGAAGCAGACTTCTGAGCTTTGCCTTAAATGCAACACTTCATAAAGAAAATAAAGAACAGTTCATAGAATTGTAATGCAAAAAAAATTTAATTTTTCAAAAAAATGTTCATGATAGGGAAGGTCACAATACAAAGTTCTTAAACACAACACAACACTGAAACAAGGTGAAAAGCCTTTTTTTTTTTTGATTGGAAGCAATTGCTTAATACAAAGAGTAGATGTCAACAATACTTATGTTACAAAGGTTAGACAGTGGATTCATATATTGATTCCCTGAAAATCCCCTCATTTTGAAGAAATATTGACTATTAAGGTAATGGCTGAAGTGAATTCAAGAAATTCAGAGTTATATTTGTCTCCACCCTCAATTCTAAGCACTAGGATTGGGTGTCACAGTACAAAATGGATAATAAAGGCACACTGTGGTTTGAAAGCAAGGCTAGAGATTCTAGCCTTTAAACTTTCTGGCTTTTGTCTAGGTGTTTTATAAACACTCAAACATGCAGTGAAAAAATCCAACCCTCTTCAGGGGGTGCAGAGTGAAAAAATATTAAAGTCTGCAAAAAAATGTAACCCATTTAACCTATAAAGCAGTACTTATATTCTTATGCATTTCTTAGTGTTTCCTCAAATCCTTTGAGGTTACACATTTTTAGAAATTAAGTACTTTTCTCCAAGTTATTTCTGTTATTTCACTCTGACAGAACTAGCATAAAATGCACATTTAAGATCATTATTCACCTCCATCAGTTTTGTTGATTATTGAAAAGGACAGATGCACTGCTAAAAAGTTGAAGTTTTTGGCCAAGACAGTTACTTGTTTATTTAACTTTTTCAATACAGCTTTCCAATTTAGAAAAAAGCTTTAAAGAAATGCTTTCTTAATCTTTTAAAAATTACTAGACTGCAAGTCTTGCATGTCAAATTCTGGCATAAAGTGTTCTTCAATGTTAAGTTATAAAGTCCTGACAGACCTATTGCAATTATTAACAAAACTCTTGCCACAGGGGTGCAAATCAATGTACTCTGGTTTAACCACATCTACCACAACTAGCTCTGCTTATGAACCATGTCAATTCCTATGGAACTATTACAAAACTCAAAATTAGTTGGAAGTAGAGTTTGGAAGAACTATGTATGGACACTATTATGAAAGACCATTCCAGCAGCACTGGTCTACACATAAACACAACTAATCAGTTGACACTAAACATCTCTAGAACTACCTAAAAAGTAATAGTTTTACCAAATTTTGGTTCCCTGAGAAGAAAAAAATGCTCTAACTACAAAGGTCTTTGGAATGCCATCAGTACAGTAAATAAACATGCACCTCTTACACTGCCATTTGCAAAGACATCTCCTACTTCCATGTTGATCAGACTTGGGTTTGGCATTTTCATTGAAAATAAACCTTACTCTCCGCAACAGTGGCACTGGAATGGGAGCAAGAGATGACTAAAAGTAGTCTAGTAATAAAACTGGTTTATATGTGATGATTTGTTATTACAAACTGGAATGCATAATTAGCAGATGAACACAAAGTCACTAAGAGCACAGTTTAACTCATCTGTTTAACCCATAACTGAGTTGGTTTTGAAACCTTTAATTAATACAGAAAGTTTTCAAATACTTTTTGGAAAGCATGCTCTTTTCTTTCCCAGGGGCATAACTTATGTTTTTAGTGAACATGATAAACATGAGAGTTAAGACTTCAAATATAATAAAACAGCGCACAGCAAAAGAATGAAGTCAGGAACCATTTTATTTCCATCCAGTTTTGCAAGTATTAAGGATGGCATAAGAGCTCATTCCAGCACTATAATTTATGAAATTATTACATCCCTAGAAGAGGCAAAGCTTATAATGCTTCCTGTTTTTCTGTCCCAAGTGCTTGTAAGCTGTGTGATTATTTGGTTTGTTTTAACTGTGTCTTTCAGTCCTTATCTAATACAAGCCTCCTTCCTCCTCTCCCCAGCCACCAAAATACAGTAACTGGGTGTGGAGAAGAAGCACTGAGGCAGTCAGTAATGAGAAGTTATAAAAATGTTAAACAGCAACATGCACTACACTAACACCCAGGATGCTCACAACCTACAGAAGACAACTTTGCAACTATATCATGTTCCATTTGCCACCATTATCTATAAAGATCAGTACTATAAGATTTGTTGTCTAGTACATGCGCACAACAGTTACTCCAGATTCTTCCGATTCCTCCCAATTTCTAGACAACAATTCATTTTGTATTTACTATTTTTAAGACAAAATACTGAAACTGGTTTCAGGCATTAGTGTCCAACTGGTTTTAATAGCAAGATTCAAATGGCATCTTCCACAGTTATAGAATTAATGCTCAGTACTTGTCAAAAGCTTTAAAAATTAAGGTATGTTGAAAAATTACTTTCAGTATACCTCATGCAATTGAACTGCTCAAATAGTTTAAACTCTTAATTTAACATATTCTAAGTTAGTGAAGAATTCATATTTAGAAACTAATTCCAGACAGTTCTTAGACCTCATATGGCAGGAGATGAAACTGTTTAAAATTATCACTATCAATGGGAAAAATTCCCATAGGAAAAAAAAGTATGTACACTCTCACTATAGCCAGGCAATCAACTCTTCCATTTCAATACTATCATAAACATTTAATTTAATTGTTTCTACCAGTAGAACCCAACCAACGATTCATATTTCAGTTTTTCAAACATATGATTACATGTTAAAGGCTGCATTTTTTGTTCAAATCTAAATAAAATTTTTCTCTTCCAATACAATCAACTCAGTTCAACGCATTTAAGATCGATTTATATATCGTTATCTCTCCTTTACTACTCTCCACCTATACAGATCTTTAGAGAGATATTAAGCAAAAGGCTTATAGAATGCAATGAAGAATTTAATTTTAAACTTAGCACTTATCTGAGCATGTCTGCAAACGCTCTCTTACACGAGGTGGAAGTGTTTTTAACAACCTTTCTTCTACAATTAGACTATTCCGCTTTAAGAACTGACATTCTTCCAGTTCAGCAGGAAGTGATTCAAGATAGTTTCCAATGAGCTCTAATTGAACAAGATTCAGTAGCTGACCCACACAAGGGGACAAATTCATCAGACTGTTATTCCCCAGAAGAAGAAATTGCAGCTTTCTGCACTGAAACAATCCATCAGGCAGCATTTCAATCTAGAAAAAGGAAAGAAAAGAACAAAAATAATGTATATTAGAAGTTGTTAGCCTACATACAGCTCCATGTTTTGACATTTCCCAGTTTTATTTTAGGGTAAAAAAACCCTCAGTTTATAGAAGGATAAGGAAAGGGAAGATTGTAATGCTTCTATCACAATGTGATAAAGTGCTTGAGAACACTTCAATGGTTTTATATACCTGTTTTGTTATGAGGATGCTTACCTACTAGCAGAAGTCAAGACATAAGCATGACAGGGAGGAACATATACATGCACACATGCACAGAAGTGCGTACAAACGTGTGCAGGTAGCAGGGGAGATAAATAGGTTACTGTCTCCTAAGAATCACTTAAAGAACACACACAGATTGTGGAGAAACAAACAGCTCCTGTGTTATGAAACCTGCACAAGCAGTTATCTGTGCAGTACAGTAGTAACTTAGTCCTGGTCCACACTACTGACAAATGACATCCAAAACCAGCTTCACCAGTGAAAACAATTATAAACCTCAAAAGAAGTCTTAAGTCACAAGCCTGGACCCCACACTAATGAGCCAGACAGTTTAGCACTGCTGATGAGGTTACCAGGTATAATTATTTCCCTCTTCCCAATCAGACAGCTGAGCTGCTCATCACCTAGCTGGTGATTCACTACAGCTTTCAGTTTGACATTTTAAGGTAAAAATTTAACACTGTTCACTTCCATTAAAATACTACATAGGCTAGACAGCTGCAGGGAAAGTGAAGACACATTTTTGCAACCATCCTAACCTATACTATGTCTGGATCAGAGCCCTTAAGCTGCTACAGACCAGGACAGTACTCACTATTACACAAGCTTTGATGACACCAAAGTTTTAGTAATTAAACAAGCACCACCCCTTTTTTCAGCCTTACTAGGTTTACTTTAATCATGAATACCACAAAAGCATTTTGAACCAGAGGCTGTTCCAGAAGAATTGGTAGGTTAAGTCAATATTTGGGTTTTGGTTTTTGTTTTTTTTGGTAGTAATTCAAAGTTCTACTTACATGGTTTTTTGTCAAAGCCAAGTACTGCAGATTGGTCAGATAACCGATTTCTTCAGGGATGGAGGTTAGCTTATTATAGCTAAGATCCAGATAGTGTAATTTTTTACAAAGAAATAGCTGCAATGGAACATTTTTAATATTATTATAATTTAGATACAATTGTTCCAGGTTTGATAGTGCACCAATCTGCACTGGGACATATGAAATACTGTTGTGCCACAATTTTAAGCAAGAAAGGTTCTTAAGATGTTGAAAACTAATTATTTCTTCCACTGTTCTGAGGTTATTTTCTTTTAAGTCAATTTCATGCAAATTGTTTAGGGTAAAAATGGAATGGGGGATGCGCTCTAAATCACAGCAGATTAATTCCAAGGTTCGCAGGTTTACCAGCTTCTTCAGGTTATTTAGCACTATCAGTTTATTTCCCTCATTGTTGACAGACAAGTGTTGTAAAGAAGGCATAAGATCTGTAACTACTTGAGGTATGCGGGAAAGGTTGTTTTTTAAGTGAATTGATCTCAGATTTTTTAGCCCCTGAAAGCTTTCGTTGTATATGGAGTTGTGATGATCTAGCATGAAATATCCTGTTAAGCACAATTCTTCTAGGTTTTTTAAATGAAAGACCCAAAACGGAATTCTTCCCATCTCACTAGATTTCAGGCGCAATGTTTTCAGATTGTCTTCTAAAAAGCTGACTGCTGGATAATCCATAGTTAGTGATGAATGATAAACATTGAGTTCTTTGAGATTGACTAGCTGGGTCACAGCTGAAGGAAGTTTGGCTTCAGGGATAAGTTCCAGGCTTAGGACTTCTACTTCTGTCAATTCAAAGACACTGTCTGGAAGACCATTTAACATGAAAAGGTGAAGTTCAATCTTGTCTTGGGAATTTTTTACTAGTTTATTTTTCAGTTTTTCCACTGACCATTCATTGTTAAGATTTATCTGTTTCAGTTTGTTTTCACTCAAATCAGACAGGAATATTGAGAATCGTTGGGAATAGAGAGGATCATACTGATCTGCCAAGTGGAGAATAAATGCAAAGTCATTCTTTACATCAGGTATGTCACTGTAATTACTTCTCTCTCTCAACTTCTCAAAAGAATATTGCTTAAGTGAACTTCTTAACATCCACCACAAACTATAAGTACAAGTTAAGCCATAGAAGATCACTAAAACAACATAAAATGAAGCCAAAACTTTAAAAATTTCTGCTAGTGAATAAACGCACTGGTACCTTTTGTAGCCTGTAAAGGCTTGAACATTAACTACACAATCAATTTCAAGTGTAATAAATGATAAATAGTAGGGGACATAAATTATTATTATTACAAATACAATGACTTTCACTATAATCTGTTTCATATACACTGTATATATGACATCCTTCTCTTCAACATGTACTCTGAATTTCTTCACTTTTTCAAATATAGCTTTAGCTTGTTCCCCTTCTTTTTTGTCAAGAACACTTGAGGAATTTTCTCTTCCAGCTGTTTCCAAGCCAGGTTGCGAATAAGGCAGGGACTGTCTGCTGGCCCCTATATCTACTGAACTCCCAGGTGATGAAATCACTGCTTTTGATTTGGCTATTGGCAACTTCCTCACAGACTGCTCGGCAACTGTTTCTGAGAGGGCGCGCGTTGTCCATGGAGAATCAAAACACTTCTGAAGAATGGCTACAAAGTGCTCAAGCCTGGAACTTGTACTAGGGTAGTAAAGCCAGAAATTACTGCAAGCTGCAAAAATAAAGGTATGTAGAAGCACTAGGTATGGAAAAAATTTGGCAAACCAGTGAAGCTGTCTCTCATAACATACTGCATCAATATAGGAATACTGCTGGCGATGGAGATCATTCTGGATTTTAAGTGGGATGATTATCTGTGCTGTAGAGCTAGCCGACATGTTAAGGTTGGCTTTAACTAAATCCCAAGGCACGGCACAATGATTGTCAAATTCTAGCTTGCAAGGAAGACAACACAATACTCTGGTTTGAGTAAGCTGGAGAGCCCCAGCGAGCACAGCAACTAGCAGCATTATCATGGTGAGGTAATACCAGAAGACATCCCACCATGGTTTTAGTATGTGGTAGGATGACTGGGCATCTGCTAAGTATTTGAGTTCTGTTAGCGTGATCATGACTTTCACCTGTGAGAGAACAGCAGCTGGTAGAGGAAAAAAGAAAAAAAGACATCCTTAGAGAGCTGTTAAAAACAATTTCTCACCATTAAACACTTGAAGCTTATTACTGTTTTCACAGTTTTAAACATGTAACATTTAGCCTAGCATCCAGAGCATAGCAAAAGGATCCAAGAACTCCTAGCACCTAACCCTAGCCATCATATCTATTTTAAGGAAAGTTACTTGAGATGCAAAAATTTAAGTGAAGAGTGAAACTAACATCAGAGATGAGGAGAAAGTCTGTTTTGACCAAACATTTGGGTACTGTTCAAGTAAAAGCAACAAGCAGGTATAAGTTAAAGAAGCTTCTGACATATTACTAGCAGTCCTTCACCACTGTCCTAAACTTACATAGCAAAAGTGATTTCTCATTTAATCAGAGCAATATATTAACATGATGGCTCTTGTGATTTAGAATTTTCTATGATATTATGTCATTCTACCCAAGAATAAAGATCACACCAAAATTCTCAAAAAAAGCAGTTTTGCATTACATATTCTTATATATAATTCCCCATTTTCTCCCATCAAGAGAATTAAGCATACTGACAGAATGAAAATGAAACTAACACAACTTGTTATTGTCCAATATTGTAATGTATAACAACAGCACATTTAACCCCAGCAGCATAGGTTTGAGTCATACTTACTTTACTAATTAAAGAGAATAAAGTATGCAGCACTGCTCAGTCAGGAGGTCTACACCTTTTAAAATTCCTTGGACATGCCATCTTTACATTTGTCTTCATTCTGGATGGAGAAAACATTGAATATGCTTTATTTTTAATGGCTTCACCTAAATAAAGAGCAAACATTTCAGCTTTCATTAGAACTGCTGCCTTATTGCAGACATCAGGATCCATTAAGCTTTGCATTGCTACAGCTACATGAAATGGAACAGAACACAGACATGATCACGTAGAACATGAAGTCAAAGTTTTGCACAATCACAACGCAAAAAACAGGAAACCGCCTACAGCTAGCCCTATTTCAACTGGGAAGTAATTTTTTTTTTTTCCAAATAACTATGTGAAAATAAAATACGCAACATGCAAGACTTCAAGAAATAGAATTCAGTCATAATTTTGATATACCAAGGTTTGGCAGAAAGGCAAGTTTCTCAAAAACAGAGACCCATATTTTACATCCTGAAACAAACTAATGAACTATCCAGTGTTAATGGCTATACCACAGACACTACCAGGTTTGGAGAAAATGTACTATAAAGTTTATGCAGTACAGATATTAAGCAACGAGGATTTTCTGTATTGTTCTTAATCATAGAATTATTTAGACTGGAAAGTACCTTGGAGATTGAGTCCAACCATTAATGTAGCACTGCCACGTCCGCCACTAAACCATGTCCCTAAGCACCACATCTACACATCTTTTAAACACCTCCAGGGATGGTGACTCCACCACTTCCCTGGGCAGTCTGTTCCAATGCTTGACAACCCTTTCAGTGAAGAAATTTTTCTTCATATCCAATTAAAACCTCCCCTGGTGCAACTTGAGGCCATTTCCTCTTGCCCTATTGCTTGTTACTTGGGAGAAGAGACCAACACCCACCTCACTACAACCTCCTTTCAGGTAGCTGTAGAGAGTGATAAGGTCTCCTCTCAGCATCCTTTTCTCCAGGCTGAACAACTCCATTTCCCTCAGCCACTCCTTATAGGACACGAGCTCTAGAACCTCCACCAGCTTCTTTGGATGCACTCCAGCACCTCAATGTATTTCTTGTAGTGAGGGGCCCAAAACTGAACACAGTATTTGAGGTGCAGCCTCACCAGTGCCAAGTACAGGGGGACAATCACTTCCCTAGTCCTGCTGGCCACACTATTTCTGATACAGGCCAGGATGCTACTGGCCTTCTTGGCCACCTGGGCACCCTGCCACCTCATAGTCATAATCATTGGTACTGGACATTTCAATTCCAAACAGAGCTGACAAGCTGTTATAACAAGACAAACAACAGCTGAACTAAGGCAGAACCTTATTCTTACTCCACATTCACATTTGAAGGGAGAAGAATGGCCAAAAATAAGTTAACCCTTCTTGCATTGACAAGGCTACTTTTAACAGAATGTAGAAACTTACCAGGCCCACTCAAGGGAAAGCAGCTGAAGCAGGACAGGATGGCTACAAAACACTCCTGGAGGGAAAATAAATCATCATCAGATCATGAAATATTTGGACTCCAACAACTGTATTAGAACAACAGCTCATTACTCCTTCCACAGCAGTGTTGTAAAGATCCAACATTTAATGACCAAAAGACCCAACTCGATCTACAAGATCTAGTTAGAATAATTTAAAATGATCCTGTCAAATTATTTACTTGGTCACCACCTGAAAGTTGCTTTTCCTAAAGTAGAGATATAGTAATGGCCCTTGTCATTGTCCCCTAAGCACTAAAAGCCATTTCAACTCAACATGTTTTGCATTTATATGAAGTTACTAGTCCTGCAGCTGAGATGCTCTAACGATAGCTAAGAAACAGCAATTTCTTCAATCACTCCAGCTCATCTTGCAAAAACCACATCTGTAAATACCTTTAAAATGAATTCTTTTGGCATAATTCTTTGGGGTTTTAATATAAATTCTTCGGTATAAAAGCACAAAAAGGTAATAAACCCATCCAAACTAAGGCTTTAATTCTACAAAGAATATCCGGATCACGTCTCTACTCAAGCCAAACATGTTTGATTTGAATGTAGACAGAAAAATCAAAAGTAGCTTTTTCATTTCCAACCTAGAATTAAAACCTGTTAATTATTCTCACTTGAACTTTGCTACAAAAAAATCAAAGACTTGGGACTCCTGTTAAAGTTGTAAAGAACACACTAAGACATAAATATGTTGAATGATTCAAGAAAGTAAGAGCAAAAGGTATGAATAGCATATTTTTAACAAAGAAAAACATTTGAAAAGTCAAAATGATCACTGAACTGGCTGAGAGTTTAAAATAGTGTGCAAGGTCTAATTAGCATGAGGATGGGAACAATTCTTTTCTTGACAAACATGTAAACCTCATCAGGGACTTGGGCAGATACTAACATTTTAAAAGAAGATGTTTTATATAACTAAATGCTTAGAGAAAGTTACAAGTAAAACAATTTAATAATGCACATATGTGTTTTGCACTTTTATACAAAGAACACCACTTTTCTGGTAACAGACCTATTCGGGGGAATAAGCAAGGCTCTTGTTGAGTATAAAGGACAGAATTCAGAGTACCATAAAACAGTTAACACTGATAAAGTATTTTCTCTAAAAGTTACAGAAAGAAGAAACATAAAATGGAACTTAAGCCAATTCTATTAAAAACATATCGGTATACTTGAGAATACGCATAACTCAATACACCTTCTTCAGCCAATGCCATAATGCTCAGAGTATTTTGTTTTTATACAGACTGAGAACTCAAAGTGAGACTGACCCATGTAATTTTGTAAGGTCTGTTTCTATAAAATGCTTTCTTTGTCACCTCCCTGCCTTGAACTGGAAAGTTGTTAGTCCCTATCACATATTCCAGAAAAAAGGCTACATTCTTGAGGCAGTTTTATAACACCTTCTAGCAGAAAGCAAGTGTCACAATATTAGATATTTAAATAATTTAACTCTGGTCTTGTTAATGACCACTTTTTTAAACCAATCAAGCATAAGTATTCATTACAATTCTATGTACATGAAATAAAGTTTCCTATGAGGGAAATACATTGTATATACAAGTGTAATATAAACATGTGAATTATTAATGATAATGTTGCTAAAGACAGTTTTCTTTCAAATCCTATCTGTATGCCAAGAGTGACTAATCAAATGGAATAATGCTGAACTATAATGGGTTTGATAAATCTCATCTCCAGCAGCTTTCAACCCATATCAAAGTCATAAAAGCTTTTCAAAGTGGCCTAATTCAATTGGCAATCTTTCTCAGAAGATGAGACACAACAGTTTAGCCCCAGGCTAAATGATGACTTCAGGAGAGTTACCCCAGACCAGTACTGGGACACAGGCCAGGAAAATAAAGCAATAAAGATCACTAATATCTAGGCACTTTTTAGTTACTTCAAGACTTACAGATCTTACCAATAGAAACATATCCAGAACATGAATAAAAGACTATCATTTTGATAAATATTATCTGTAAGATGACACCCCACCCAAACTTCCCCTGCTGCCAAAAGGTTACTTAACATTGCATTACTCTGTCATTTGGTCACTGCTTACACAATTTTAGGCACATTTAGTTAGGGATGGCTCTGCAGCAAGGTAAGTGCCTTGCTTGTCCTCCCCAAAGGATAATGGGCTACAAAAGGCCAATACCTGACAGCAGGCTTTGTTTTATTTTTAAGGCTACACTGTTTTTGTTGATTGTCTAAGTATTTAGCTGGTGTTTCTGACACACTGAGTTAATCAAAATAGATTTATACAGTTAAAGCATACCTTGACAGGTATTCCAGTGGCCCCTCTATCTTGCTTTTTCCCCTCCCCCTCAGAGAAACACAGTCATCAAGTTTTCAGCCAATCTCTTGACTAATGCTGTTAATTCCAACAGCATGATGTGCTTCTCAACTGAGATAAGGAGATGCTGACATACTAAGTAAATGTGTCCGTTTTATCAATTTTCTATCAAAAGTGATTCCTGAACTATAGTACCAACTTAGCTTCTAGCTAGTTTAAATGTATTACTTTTTCTTCTGAAGTTTTGCATGCAAAATTTTTAAATTCAGTAATAAACTAAACATGCAATCCATTTTGCTTAATAGGCAGTTTTGAGACTCTCCTATGGGATTCCTAGTAACTGCTTAGGGTCTCACATGCACAGCCTGAACCTCCACTTGCAAATAAACCCTCATGAATATTCCCAAAGTAAAAAAGTAACAGACTTTACCCCCCTCACACACTCATCACCTAAAACACATCTTTCCTGGCTAAAACTTCCCCTTCTATTAGCATGCTACCATTTCCTTTTTCAAGCATTCCCTAAACAACAAAAAGCCAGGTACTGCAAGATTTTTGGAGCAAGTCTGACTTCACAAAGAACGATGCCATCATACATACTCTTAGCAGATGTGTTCAGATGACTGCCTCTCCCTTTTTTAAGCCTCCTATTGACAAGTAATAGACTACTCAGTTCAAGCACTACATTTGATATATGGTGTTTCATGAATCTGTACTTTGACCACTTGTGTGCACGTGCAGATTCAGTTGTAGGATCTTTTCAATGGGGATTGTATTTTTGGATCTGTATTCCACTGCATGCAGAACAACATGCAAACAAGATTATAGAAAGCTTCTTTCCAGTTCCTTCTGAAGAAGGTCACAGGTGACAATTAAACATGTATAAGTGATTATCCTTTTGTATTTAAAATAAACCCAAAGACATTCTCACACTTTGCAGTAATCACTATATTCCTCAAGCACAAGATGTTTAAGACTACACTAACATTGTTGCAAGTTTTCCATAACAACCTTTCAAACAATCAAAGATCATAATTACAACTACAGACAATCTCAACCATCTGTGTCTGGATTAACTAGAGGCCTTACCTTTCTTAAACACTCCTGCTCTCAAGACAGTACAGCTGAACATAATATGTGGAAGAGTAATAGCAAAGTCTTACACTGTTTAAGAAGCAGTCCTTGCTCTCTGGAGAAGGCTGCTTACATAAGACTATGTAGCCCAATAATTTCTGGGAAAAAAGAAATTGTAAACATATTTTTAGTTTAAAATTTAGTAAGTTAGGCTACACTTACATTTTTACTCTGCTACTGCTTCAGAGTTAACAGCACAGAACATAAGCTGATAAAAAGTCTTACAAAATTAAGCAACTACTACCCAGCTCTACCACTACTATATCTTCAGCAAGCTGAGAAAAATAGAGTACATGGCAAGTGTATTTTAAATAGTTTTCTCAACTACTAAAAGCTTGAACATTCCTAAGTTCAACATAAAAGGCCTTAAAGTAGGTGAAAAAAACATCTTAAAGGCAGCTTCACCTAAACTTGGAATACCCATCTTTATTCTATTACTTCCTTTCTCTGGTACACTTAATGCAAGAGAAATACTTTATCTTGCAGTCTAATCTAAATTGAAAATAAGCTTTACTCCAATTTGATTTGCTTTACAAGCAAAAGACTTACTCTTGAAATCTGACTGTGCAGGATTAGATACACTACATTATACTTTGCCAACTTATGCCTGCAGTACTCCAGAAAAGACTATTGTCTTCCTTGAGCCATATTAAATTAGCTTCTCATTTAATGCCATCAATACACAAGTATTAAGCCTTTCCTCCATTCATGGAGGGCCAGTAAAGAATTAAACTTTGGTAGTAAAATGTCACTGGTCAAACACTCACTAGGGAGATAGATCATCTTTGAACATTCTAGTTGCACAGGCAGTTAAAATTACATACCTGTAGGCCATATGATAATGAATCACATCAGTGAGGTCTGCCCAAGTGCATGAAGTTACCTGAGCCTAATTCTCAATAGTGGATGGAAGGGAGAAACCAAGTCAACTATTTTGAGGGTTAAACTCTGTAATGAAGTTGTATAACTAGATATGTATTTAAAAGGTATGTTAAATGTGCTTTTACTAGTCTAGCCTGGAGAGCAATTTTAAATACAAATCCATGTTCAGACATAACACACTTTGACTGGTAAAAGCACTTTCTCTAGCCCTCTCCTCAAGTTAAGTTCAAGGTGCTAAGGATTGTGTTCTAGCTAAAATAGAAGGTCACAACCTATGCTCCTAGAAAGGCCTGTACTAGCAAGAAAATTATGCAGTTTAAACCCAAGTTTAAGACCAAATAGACAGTAGGCAAGATAAGCAGTTTACACAGAAAACACTGCAAAACAAAACAAAGACAAATTAAGTAGGTACAAACCTAGGTTTCTGAACAAGTGTGTTTCAGAGTTAAACAGGCAAGTAATCTAATGGTAAAAAACAGAAGTAAAACAAAAAGGTAGACCAGCTTTGTTTTGTACATAATTGCATCAACATGACTGATTCTTTAAAAGCAAGCTGTCTACATTCTGGGCAAACATCACTTAATTCATAGTCATGATGCTTCCTAAGATCCCTACCAAACTAAGCAGGATCCAGAATCTGAATCAAATCTGGACAGTTCTAGTAAGCAATAATTTGCACAGCTTTAGTATACCAGCACTATTTTCAAACTCAGAGATGTATTTTTTTAAATATATAAATTAAGGTTATATCAGATGATGATAGAAATATGACAGAGGAAGGACTTTAACTACACAGACAAGTATTTTGGTGCTGTAGTCTCCTCTTACCTTGAGGACAGATTAAGATAAACCTGCAGTCAAGCTGTAGTAGCTTTCCCAGATCATGGAATTATTTTCAGCTTGTGTTCTCATCCATTTAATTCTTTTTAAACTACAAATATAAATATATTAACTTAAACTTGAGATGTATTGGCATCTAAAATACTGATTACAATACATATCAAAACAAGCACCTGTTTAGAAGAGAGTGCTTTGCATTGCTTGTACAAAGAATCCAAAGAGTAAATTCACTTAGAGACATATTTTGTTTCACTCTAATATTTAACTAATAATTTATTTAATTTGCATTCTCACTGGCAACTCTAGCACTCTTTAGAAAGCAGATTTTTTCTTCTCCATTAATTTACATTTCTTCAAACAGTTGTACATTTCACATATTCTACTTTAAAAAGGAAATTATAAATAGAAAGAGACTGCCAAAACTCCACATCGGTATTACCCACTAAAAAATAGCTCTATCATGAGTCTGTTTGGCAATTCCTAAAGAAACATAGCAAAACCCATTAACAGATAAAAACAAAAACAAAAAACCACAACTGGAAAGTGTTCCATAAGGCTTTTTAAAAAGAAAAGAGTATAACAAACTGTAGTAGTTCTGACTGGAAGACCATGGCACATTGAGGTGTTAGTGATCTACTCTGGCTAGTTAACAGGCCCAGGCCTGTGCTGTGCAGATCTCTTGGCTGCAGGATAAATTTAACCAGCTCATAACAGAGGAGTCTGCAAGCAGCTCCCACTCGGTACCAGCGATTACACCACCTGCATGTCCTTGTCTTTATCAAGAAGTGCAGCAAGAAGTTCTCCTGTGAACATCTTTCCTGGCTGACAGTGGAAATGACACACAGAGCTGTTTTCTTGTAAGAAAATTCTGTAATAGCTTGAATGATCAAAATGAGGTAACCATTTCTACAAGCAGGGTCTCTGCATGGCGTGCTGCACACAGATTGAAGGCTCATTTGATGCTGCGCAACTCACATTCCCAGCTTCTAAAGGGATGTAAGATTATCTATACTATTCTTTTCCTTTCTAGTGTCAAAGCCAATAAAAAGCATTTTAAATGATACTGTACAGAGTCTGAGTACCTTTCTTACCAAGATCATCACGGACCAGCACCTCTTGGTGCAAAACACAAGCCATATAGCTTGTCTTCCAGAAGGTCACTTCTGAAATTCTCATGAAGTAAAAACAGGGGCCCAAAACCACTGGAACAAAGAACAAGTCCCAGATATCTGTTATATGGCATGATCATATCTTATTCTTTTTCAACACAAAGAGGTTAGTATTTAAAGTGAAGTACTATCTTCTGTCAGCCTCCTTTCCCCCTGTTTTGGCCCCGTAACACTTTCAAGTAAACAAAAACTTCAGTATTGAATAAAAAGTAGGAAAGGGGCATGTATTCCTACTACTTCTAAAGTATCAATACACTTCTAAGAGCCCAAAGAATTGTATTTTTAAGCTTGGCATTAGACAGCCTCTAATGAAATACACAATTTAATGCAACAGAAAGTCAGTTCATGTTAAGTCTCAAAAAGCAGACACAGGTACACAAGCAGAATCAGCACCCAAGCAGTAAGAGACTTCTTTTACAAATAAATTTGAAACCAAGCACATTCAAAGCACGTATCAGTTATCTCTTCTTAGACAAACCTACCTTTTTTTATGAAATGTTAATGGATTTGTGAAATAAGATTGAGAGCATTGAGATACTACACTACATTACCCACAGCAATATACTTAAATCATCAACATCACACCCCAGAGCGGCTCATGCTATCACAGACCCAACATACAATCACGAACTTCATACATATTTAAAGAAAAAAACAAGTCCAGTTACAAATCCATTAGTTTTTTCCTTTCAAAAAATATGACATCCAAGTTATAGAAGTAAAAATTAAACAGAGCTTACCAGATCAAGTAGGTGCATTTCTTTGAGAAAATAAATGTTTTTTCTAAACAGAGTGTAAGAGATTGAATCTAGGTTACAGAAAATAACTTTCAGAGTGACTCTGTACTATATCAACTAAGACAAAGCTGGTAATTTCACAAAAATTACAAGCAATTCACAGCAAAGGAGACAGGTCACAGACCATGCTGAACAAAGAAAAGGTATACTAGATAAAAATAAGATATAACACTTACAAGGACTGCAGCACTAGGAACATGTAAAAAATGTTCAAGTATGCAGATGACAGGTTTTTTTGCTCTAACTTTTGAGTCCTTTGTTGGAAGCAACCAAAAGAAGAGAGTGAAAACCCTACCTGGACTTTGTAGGAGGAATGTGCCACCAATGATGTAGCCGTAAGAGCAGCAAAGGCTGTCCTCCACTAATACCCAAGAAAACACTTGTAGCAGACAGGGGCACCATCGTGTACAAACCTAATCTGGATGCCCAAAGAACATTATCAACTCATTTAGAAAAACCCAACAAAACCAGAATCAGAGCTGCAAGACTAACAATGCCTAGAGGAATGGTGACTCTTAAGAAAGTAGACTAAAGGAAGCAGGCTTTCTAGCATAAGAAAAAGAAGAATGAGAATATACTGGCGGTGGAGAGGAGGGGAATAGAACAGCATGGGAAATGCATCTGCCTTCTCAGGACAGTACACAGTCCATCTGCGCTCAGCTAATACTTATTTAAACCAGTGTGGGAGGAGACAACTCTCTCCAGAGATGATTGCAGGCATGCCATGCTGTCAAACATTCCAGCCCAAAGGTCTCATGGAAGATATCAGGGAAGTGGCACAGATTACACTCTTAAATTATACCTAAAAGAACAGGCCTCCTTTGTTGTTTCCCCCATCCCCCAAGCAGGTTTTAAAATCAGTACAGCAGCAGTGAAAACAGAAATAGTACACCAATACTACAAAGAGTCCTTACGTTCAAGTTCCAAAGAAATCTTAGAGCAAGTTTGGAGCATCAAGTATGAAAAGTCTCCTCGGTTCTACACCTATTCTTTCCTAAGCAAGGAAAACTACACCAAAAGCAATCTCAAAAGGTCTAGGCTGGGACTGATATCTGTGGCATGCTGTATCTTTTATAGCTTTCCCAGAAACCATCTTACACAACAGTACATAAAGTCCTTCATCCCAGTACTAACATAGCTAATACAGTCAGACACCTTTCAAGTGCATGAAATGAGATTTTCAAGCTCACTTATAACACCTTTTTATTCTCGTAACCACATATTTTGTTCTCTCTCATGCTGAGAAATACAAATACATAACCATAATACAATGGTATCAGCACTATCCCTCCATCATTCTAAAGGAAGCCTCAGTGGTATCTAATTCTGCATACCAAGATAAGTATTACAATAAAAAAAAATTAATTTTTACCCCCTTAGTTTCCAGAAGTCAGACACATACTCACAATGTCCATTCATTGTGCTGCTATGCTCAGGACATCAGAAACAAAGCAGAAGATAACACAGGAGAATAGTCACAACTTAAATACAAGGTTTCTCTACTAGCAGATTCTTTAATTATAGTACAGTTTATCTTCAGTCTTCAAGAGCAGTAAAAGTACAAGAGAGCCAGAAGCATAAACAGTTATGATTATTTAACAGAAGACCCTCTTTCCTTGGGAAAAGGCAGGGAATTACTCATACATGCTCTTCCATTTTCAGTGTACTTTTCAGTAAAGTCATAAATGGCCAGAGACCCTTGAAATGGCCAGACAACTCCTGTAACCTCACTGAAAACAAGTCTGAAATAAGAAAATATTCTCAGAAGGAGGAGCCTTAAAGTATGTCCACACACCTGAACTAGCTCTGAATTAATTTCTCAAGTACCACCAGGAGTGCTGCTGTCACAGCAGAACAAAGTGGAATACAAATCCTACTTAAGTAGTCAGGTCAGCATTTGGGTCAGTTTTGTAGTCCACAAAATATCATGCTGCTATAACTAAGCTACCATATAATGAATTATGTTGATAATGCAATACCATATATACTGATGTATTAACTAAAGCATGTTCAATATTCTGATTTGATACTTCTAGATGAAGGTCCTATAAGGAATTCAACAGCACTGCATTTAGACAAAGATGGAAGGGGCCAACATTCTTCATACCACAGGAACCCTGCTAGCTTTGCAGAGAGCAGAGTAGTGAAATCCAATGTTTTTAGATATTCAGAACCTCCATTCTACATTATTTTCCTAGCTCAAACACTGCTTTCCTATACAGTAACCATACCCAACCCAGTTAATAGGGATGTTTACCTCTGACAGCTGAATAGCTTTATGCAAGTCATTTTGTTTGTTTCTCTCTGCCTCAAATTCCTCAACTGTAAAATCATGGTAATGTTTCTCCTATTCTTCATAAGGTATTTAAATGAGGAACATTATACAGTAGTGACACCTTCTTACTAGGTAATCAGAGAGGCCATTCTGGATTGTACTGGTTCTGTTAGGTTCTGAGAGCTGGAAGCACACATGCTATTACTTTTCCTATTAGTGGTCAGACAGTTATCACCTTTGCCTAATCTCAGAAATATGAATTTGTATTTATACTCCTTATTCTAGCCAGAATCATTTTGATCTTTCTAAAATATGAACAGTTACCTAGTACAATAAGTTAAAATTCCAACATTTGGCCTAAAAAGGAAACTGATGGTTTTTCAATATTTATAGACTGCCAAGACCAATGTGTCCTATTGGAATAATAGATGTTGAGAAACAGAAACATCCCGTGAGGCCACAAATCAAAAATATATACCAAATACATTCCGTCTCTGGAAGATAATTATTACCACGCACAAATATAGCTACAAGATTTAAGAACAGTCAAAAACCAGTCTTTTGGTTTTCAGTTTTCCTGATGCTGCATAAGTTTCATGAAGAACTTTCCAGAAAGGAATATTATTACTTCCACAGACAAGAATTTAACTGCATCTAGGAAAACATAATTATCAGGGCAGCAATACAGAAACACATCTGATTTCACTCTATTAGTGCTGACATTGGAAAGCCGATTCAGATTTTCAGCAGTGGCTCATATCTCTTCTCAGAAGCCGCAGCTTTTCATCTTGTTTAACAGGAAAGACAGTTACTCCTGAAAGCCAGCCTGACAAATTAAAACACTTGATTGTAGATGTTCAGTCTAAACATCTAAAATAAAATAATGATAACAGGTAAGTTTCCAATTTACATCTGATTCAAACTCAGGCACTCTTTTTTTATGCAAACTCTCCTGAAACCCATCTGGCTATTTTTTAAAAGAATCTCTCCACCCCAAAGTAAAAAAAGAAAAATTTGTGAAACTGCAGTCAAATACAAACTCCCCTGAAACAGAAATGGCATAGGTTTCACTAATCTCCGGCAGGGAGCATGCTGTCCACACAATCACCTCAATCTCTTAAGTATCTTTCTGTTCATATTACTCTACATTATATATTTATTAATTGGACAAAGCAACCAGCTACATCATCTTTTCTTTTAATTAAATGAAAGGACTGAAAGACAAATTTCACATTGCACATACTGTGTAACAGTGTATGTACAAATTACATACCAACGCCTAAACACAACTCTACAGCCTGAGAACTGCACATACACATGCAATCACGAGAGCTAAAAGCAGTGTTATGTGTCAGAGCATCTCCTAGAACAATGCTAAGTTTCAGAACCATGTACAAGTGACCAGACTTGAATGCTACAGTTAACCTACAGTAATCCCACTTTGTTTCCTGATCAAACACAAAGTTAGCTTAGTACAGATGTTCATGCTTCATACTTCCATCGAGCCCAAGTATGCTGTGCAACAGTCTTCTACTGCACAAAATTTCCTTTTTGAGTAGGCTGTCTGAGGACACCTAACAACTGGCAAGTTTTTTCAGATAGCAGTACTACAAGAAAAATACTTTTTGGTATGAAGCCAAGTTTAATAACTTCAAAAACAAGAGTCAAGGTTTTATAATCACCTGAATCAATTAAGAACTTTGAAGCAAAAAACCCCTAGCCCCATATTTGTAAGAAACTGAATAATAGTTTAAAGCAAAGCAGACACTACTTTTAACAACTCCAGTTCAGTAAAGCACTTGAGTATTGAAATATCCCATCTCACTTCAATTAAGCAATGTTTTGGTGCTTTCCTGACTCCAAGTCAGTGACATTGCAAAGTTAGTATTTAAACAATGTTAATGTTTAATAAAAACCATTTACTTGGAAAACAGTTTTCCTGTACTGCAAAGGCACTGGCAAAGTAATAATCATTTTCACACTTCCATCGGCATGGGTTGGAAATGATAGTTTATTTTGTTAATAATTTAAACACAGCCTCGAAACAGTTTTTAGTTAAAACTTTTCAAATGCCCTCCCTTCTTCAAATATTTTGGATTACACAACAAACGCACATCAAGATTTTGCTTTCATTCAGATGGAAAAATTAGTTTAAAGGATAAACTCTTTAGCATTAGAGTCCAATTTTGCGGTTCTTAAATTCCAGCTCAGTAGACCTTTATATTTGTATGCAACTGAACTTTAGCTACCAGAAAATATCTGAATAAATATTTGACAACCTGAACTACTCATAGAATACCAATATTTTCCCCAGAAACCTAAGGCAGTAATGTCTGGGAAATCAGTGGTTACATTTCCAGGGGTTTTAAGTGAGCGTTTTAAAATCAATGTCACTTTAATTAAGCCTGAGTAAACTACTTGACCATAGTTTTGTAACTGCCATGCAACAAAACTGAAACTTTGTTTTCAAAAACCACAACTCAAACTAGCATCTCCCCAAAAACCAAAGGCTTAAGCCTACTAACAATAGGCAACAACAAAACCAGACTGTGTTACTACCATATTCTTCATTGGTATCACTGGATCCCTTACTGGCATTCTTAATCCCTTCAGTTTCTCACAATCAACTAAATTCTCAATTTCAGTATAAGAAATTGCATTCCAGTTTACCGTATCAGACAGAACATACTGAGAAATTGAGCACTTTTGATGGAAATTCACTCACATAATTTAATTCAGGGTGTGTATTTTGAAACAGCACCAATGAGAATTAAATTGAAGATACTCTATTACAAGTTTTCTCCACAATTCCCTTCTGACTGTTGAAAGACCGTAGAATCCTCTTGGATGTACATCAGAGGCAGGTGTGCTACCACTATAGCCCAAACCACATTTTTCTTGAAAAGCTGCATCATCTGCCTTCTTTCCAATGTACTATACCACTAGAAAGTATAGCCTTTTCATATCAGTAATCTTAAATCAAATAATTGGGGAAACTATTCATAAGTATTATGAAACTTTAGTTCAATATTGAATTACAATTTGATTTCAACTAGCTAGAAATTAAATCCATAACTAGTTCGTAGCACACTAACAACTCTTGGGGAAAAGAATCACCAAACCCAAGCGTAACTACAACAAACTGAAGCCTGCTTACCAAGTCTGGTAAAACTCTAATTGGAATGTATGTGCAAGATAGTTCATACAAATAAGCAGCTTAGTTATCAATAACTTAAGACCACATGATTCATAAGACATTAATGAGGCTGACTGCCCACATGGTAGCGGTAGGGTTAATAAAATGCAGGCCACTGCCTCTCAGCTACATTTACCAGCAAAGTGACAAAGCACAGTTTCAAGTTTGTGATGTGTGGCTCTGAACTCACTCCATACTGGATACAAACATGTACTAGACAGGGCATACCATGGCTTGTCACCAGTTAAGACATTAAGACTAAAGCATATTATTTAATTATTTGCAAATTAATAATAGATACTTGTTGCTAAACCAACATATAATCTATACCACTTACACATTAAAGTGACAGCATATGTAAACATTAGAATATTAATTCCACTTTACATTCCTTGCCCTTCTACATGGCTACCCCTGGTATCTGAACCAAATATCTTCATAACCACAGCACAGACTTCTAACTTATCTTTAAAAGGAGTAACTGCAAGAGCAACTGGCAGAATAGTACTATTTGCGAGACAACAGCTGAACAGCTGTTACAAGGATGCCTACGGTAAGGATAAATACAGTCCACAGGTTAGCATACAATACAGACAGCAGTGTGAAACGTTTAGATAGGCAACAGAGACCAGTATAAACCACACCTTATCACATCAAATATCCATTAGTCACACTTAGTCACATAAAATACCCATTTCTAATCCCAGATGAGTAAAGCTTTATAGCTTTAGCAGTAGGTATTGTAAGCTGAAGTAGTATTACTAGTGCCACAGTCTCTTTCACTACCTGTAGCTTGTGAGGCAGGGCAGGCGCAGTAGCAGCTAAAGGAACACAAGATTCTCCCCCCGCCCCGCCTCCCCCCGAAATCCATTATAAAAATACTTCTTTGGCAGTGACTTACTGCTCTACAAAGTTCATTTTACAATGCTGAAATACTTATGGATATTTCTTCAGCATTGTTGGTCCCTCTCTAAAATTTACTTAACACATTTTCATCAACTTCAAAGAGCAGCTGTATTGGTATCTTGCAAGAAACAAAAGGCAATTTTCTTTTTCTCCCATGAGGATCCTATTTTCCTGAAAAAGGAAAAAAATTTAAGATTCAGACCAGCAACTCTCTTCTCTGGAGAGTGCAAGGGAACAAGCGTGTTAATACTGCGAACTTCTGGAAATTATGTGAATCCTACTGAAGCTGAAACTCAATTACATTACACTAACGTAAGATTCAGTAGAATGTAAAAATAAATGCTAATATAAAACTGTGATAAATTTTTTTATCTAGCTACAACAGAATGTTTTCAACACTGGGGAAAACCCTTAAGAAAACTTGTACCCTATCCTAACGATTCTCTACAACAGTCATTTTCCTTTCTGCTCTCATTTCATGTCCCTTGCCCTGCTCAGTACCACAGATACTGAAGAAAAGCACTACTTAGGATAACTCTTTTATTCGCCACAGTCAGCTGAGTTACACAAAGTAATCACACACAATGTACTTAAACAATACATAATAAATTCTATGAGTGATACGCTAGATTTCAATACTTAAGCCTTGTGGGCTCCCCCCCGCCCCCTTCTCTTGAAAGTTTAAGAGCTCAAACAAGATAGATGAATAAGCCCTGATCTGTTGCCCTCTCTGCTAGGAAGGTCCATAAGGAAAAATTCTGAGACACCAGGAAATTATTGATGCCTTACCTTAGCACTTCAGCAAATAGACAAGGCTGAGTCAGCAGAACACGTAGCTTAAATACTTGAAACTGCACGTGACCACATAGCTCCTAGCTTATTCTAGCACTACCTCAAAGGTACTGTTTTAAACGACCACACTAGGTGCCAATTGAAACACTGTTTACCTGATCAGCATAATTAATGGCAATCTCCATACAAAATTAAGCTTTAGGGAAGTCTGCTTTAATCAGTCCTACAGAAGTGGTTAATTGTAGCATTCACCACAGACAAATTCGTGGCGGAAGCCAGAAAGCTGCCTCAATTTCGCCACAGAACAGGCCGGCACCAAATAAGCCTTACGTCACTAAAACAGCTCGGCTAGGATGCAAGTAAAAGCCACCGTGCAAGAAGCCCCTTGTTACAAGATCCCTGTCTTGCTGGGCACGAGAAGTACACCGGCAAGACCGAGGACAGGAAGAGAACGGCAACGAGGACGCTTCTTATCTCGCACGCAGAACTGTCAGGCCTCAGCGGCGACTTCAAGTCTCCTCTCCCTTTCGGAGAAGTTGGGACTTGGCAGCCGGCTGCCATTTGCTCGGGGGCAGGTGCCGCCGGCACCGCCGGCACACCTGGGGCCGAGGGGCGGCAGCTGCCGCCCGGCCGCGCCGCGCCCGGGGAGAGGAAGGAAGCCGCGGCCGACCTGTAGCGCCCCGGGTCACTTGAGGACACGTGTAAATATCGGTTACGCAAATCAGAAAACGGTTTTCTCCCGAGCCCCACCCGCACGGGAGCGGGACGGCCGCCAGGCCCCGGGGCGGGCGCGGACTCGCTCCAGCTTCCCGCGCCCGGTTCCCCCGCCCGGCCCGGCCGGGAGACGGGCAGGTGAGCGGCCCCGCTGCAGGGCGCCGCCGGGGGAAGGGGCGGCCGCCGCGCAGGCTCACCGGGCCGCCCCGCCGGCGGGCAGCGCCGGGCGCCCCGCGGGGCGGCAGCCCCTCCCTGCCCTCCCCTCCCGCAGGTGGACGGGCACCCCGGCCCCTCAGGGAGGCGGCCTCCCGGCGGCGGCGAGGGCCAGCCGCGCGCTGCCGTCGGAAAGCCCCGCTCCGCCCTGGCCCCCGCTCGCTCCCCCTCCTTCCTTCCGTTCCTCCCTCCCGTGCCGGGGGAGCGGGGCACCTGTCAGCGGCGGCCACCCCTCGCTTACCTGGCCGCACCGCGCCGCGCCGCCTCCCCTCCCGCCTGGCCTTGGCCTGGCGCGACCAGCCCCGCCGCGTAGCGGAGTGCCGCCCGCGCGCTCCGTCCGCGAGGGAGCCGGCAGCGCGGCGCGAGGCACCGGCTCTAACCGGCACTTCTCGGATCCGGCCCCGCCCCCGCCCCGCCGCCGTTGTCACGTTACCGGCCGCGCCAGCCAATGGGGCGCGCCCGGCGGAACCGCTGACAGGCCGCGGGGCGGGGGAGAGGGCCGCGGCGGACAAAAGCGTCCCGCCGCGCCCGGCCCCGCCCCGCCCCTCCCCGCGGCACTCACCTGCGGAGGCACCTGACGGCCCCGCCCGGGCCGTCGCCGGGGGCGGGGGAGGCTCCCGGCACCGCGGCCGTGCCCGCGGCGGGGAGAGCCGTCAGGCTGAGAGCCCTCCCCCCCCGCCGGTGCCGGGGCAGCGGCCGCCCCCTCGGTGCCGGCATTTAAACGCAGCGAGCCGCTCGAAGGCGGGAGCAGGTGGAGTGAGCAAGCAGTTGCCGCTGCAAAACTGAAACTTAATGAAGGTGACACTCGCAAAGCGGCAGCTCGGCCTGACAGAGGGCGCGCGGCTTCCCGGGCACCAGAGGCCTCGGCTGGGGCCGGGCAAGGGGTGCGCGTCCCGGAGCGGCCCCGCGGGCGGCTTCGCGGGCCGCGGCAGGGGACGAAGCCAAGCCCCGCGGGGGCGAGCGGAAGGAGCGGGGCTCGTCCGGCCGAGGAGAGCACGACGGGGGACGCTCGGGAACGTTCCGCGCGGTCGCATTCGGAACAAGCTCGCAGCCCTGCGGCACCCCGCCGGATGCGCTATCGCTGTACCCGCTCTGCAGCGACGGTCGTCGCATTACCGTGGCCAGGTACACCCGATGCCCACCCCTGTTGGCCAGGGACAGACTCGGGTCCGTATTACTGGATGGCAAGACCCTTGCGTGGCTCTTCGGTTCCAGTGAAAACCTGGCCGCGACATAAAAAAGTTCACAAAGACGCACGATGTTTTAAAAAAAATCAATCATAGATTCATTTGACTTTCCTATTTCGCTTCCTTCCTCTTTCTCCAGCGGACAGTGCAGCTGCCTCCTCCAAATGCCTGAAGAGGCTGATTCTGCTGGGTAAACCCATGAAAGCCTGAAGGAAAATTTTGATTCCCACCTAGATTTCTGCACATAACTGGGACAAATCGGCTGTGTCTGCCTGCTCTTAGTCATACAAACAGCTCAATCTACTCACGTAATTTTGCTGCCATATTTTCATTATTAGCAACTCCATTGTAAGAATCTATTCAAAATTCTATTTACAATATCATTATACTCCTTACAGTCGCTGTGCTATAGTAATGTTAATTGTTCGTGTAGTCATCAATTTCGTGGGAAAAGGGTCTATTTTCAAAATACTGCTCTTCCTCCATAAAACACCAAAGTCCTTTTCTTCACTGGTGTATGAAAACCCCCTTCATTAAACAGCACAGACACTAAATTTTGCAAAAATAACAATTTTCAAATTGTATCCAGTACACATTTAGCTATTATTATTAGTTTCAACTTAAAATACCCATTAAAATATAACATACTTCTGTGCAACACAGAAGTATGTGCTTGTTTAATCACATGCATTGCAGTTTAGCCAAAAGTGAAACTAATTACAAAGAAAAGTGAAGCTTGCTTTTTAATCCAAACACATAGAAATACTAATGCAAATATCTATGCTGTAAAAGAAAAAAAGCATGTTTGCTTCACTAGTTTGCAGTCATATGGGTAGCCTAGCAGACAATGTATTTGTTTTGCATTTGGTTTAGGCTGATAGTTTCTACTTAGGGTGATGTACTTTGATAGTAATCTAACCTCAGAGAAGCCGCTATTGTCATCAGAAAGATGGCAACAGCATGACATTGTCTGCAATTACTGCTCCAAGAGTCGTTGGTAAGGTTTGGTAAACAGCAGACAGCAGGCCAGCAATCTTCCCAGGAGACCAATTCCCTTTTGCCTCATGAACTGCCACCTCCTTAGCTGACTGTATCTCAACTTCCATCATCAAGACAAATCTTCTGCTGTTTTAGGGTTTCCCTGAGGAATGATTTAATCCATTTTAGCTTATTGGAACTATTTCCCCTTTCTGTGAGCAAAATAAATTAAAGTACATCTTAGTCTATAATCTTCATTTCTACTAACTAAAAAACGAAAAGTCTGTCTCCTGGATCTGCCACATTTTCGTTTTGTTGGCAATAGGCTAGGAAGACAAATTAATGTTTAATTAAATTATAAAACCAAGGACTGTTTGTGCTAAATTGTAAAATGAAGAACTATTTGTGCTAAAAATGAAAGTATTGAATTAAGTCAGAACACTGAAGTTAATGGTCATAAGGTTCATAATTGCTTGAGCAGAAGATTGCAACCCAACTTTCTAGGTTTGGTTCTTATTTACTCTGCTACTGAGTAGCTCCTGGGGAAGCACAAGAGGAACACTCAACTCATCAGTCACACCCCACAAATCTCCGAGCGATGATATCTGAGCAAAGGGAATATTTTGTTAACTGCCTACTCAAAAACAAAGCTGTTTTTAGCTGTGCAGCTCCTGAGTGTATGCCTAGCAGATCAAGTTCTTCTTTGGGGTTATCTTAGTGCAATTATTTTAGGATGAATTTCTTGCAGTCTTTTTCAAGCAACGTTATCTGGAAAATGTTCTTCAAGCTCTAACACCCTTTCTAATTGTTTGTCACAGCCAGTTATCAGATACTGAAAAACAACAGCTTGACAATCCAGGGAAAGTTGAGTTTCATTTCACACATCATGCCATCCCCTGATCTTTTTTAACTTGATATTTAGATGTTATGAAACCAGCTTTGAATCTCAAAAGAAGTTAACAGTTTCAAATGTTATGCTCAGTGTGACTAATGGTGTCCTGAGCATCTACTTCAATCCCTCCACTTGTACAATTTTAGGAAATCTCATGTAGTAAGGAAGGGAAAGCTATAGAGCAGAGTCCTGTATATTTAAGAGGGTAATATTTATAGTCAAAATTTCATTTCAAAATATTTTCTATTGCACATTCTTTTTAATATCAGAGAGATTATGTTATACTTGTCTTTTAACCCTCCAGTAGTGCTTGGAGTTGCAGGAGCAACAGCATCTTGATTGGCAATCGTGCTGGCAGCAGTTATCTGAAGCTGAGCCAGTTCTTTGAATAAAGCACCCAATGACAACTTGCCTTGTGATCACCAAGTGCATTTCTGACCGTCTGTTTCTCAAGATCCTATCTTTTGATATGAAAGGCTACAGCTTTATAGTTAGCTGAGGCATGAACCAGCACATCACAACCCTTTAACCTCCAAAATGCCACACTACCATTTATTTTCCTAAAGAGAAGAAAAAACAGGTAAGCTTCATAGTTCTCCATATTATTTAATTTCAGTCCCTGGCACATCCTGAATTATTGTCACACTTGCTTTTTCTGGCATTTGCTAAAGCTTCTTTGTCTCCTTCTGATAATTTATAAATCACGTTACATATGCTCCAGATCATTGATTTCCTCGTACAATACTGTGGCTTGCAGTTAACAAAAAAGGCTCTCACTGCAGGGGTGGGTATTTTAGAACAACAGTTCCCTCTGCTGGATCAGTCACAGCTCTGCCTGCACTGGAGGGACCTGCCCAAATCCTCTGCCTCTAGCTCAGGCAAGACCCCTGCTCCTTCCAGACAGCTTTGGACAGTAAAAAACCTAGCAAAGGTCTTCTTAATTTATCAGATTAATATGATAATCATAACATTTTAATCCAGCATCAGGATGGAATATCAATTCCCAGACGGGAATATCAATTAGTTTCTGCTCAAGACAGGAGTATCTCAAAGCTGTAGATATTGCTAAAATTGGGAGTCTTAGGGTCTGCTGTTTCATATTCACTCCAAAATCCTGACACGTTAGCTCTTGAGCTGCACGACAGTAGTTCAGAGTAGGAGATGCATCCTTGGCTGGATGTACTTCAGTGAAAAAGCATCAGGATCATAGGGTATCCCAAGAACACCACCACACATAGGCCATCCTGCAAAACACAGGACATTTGAGAAGACAGCATGTTCTTTTTCTTTCTCTGTTCTGCGCTGCTACCTATTCTCTGCATCCACCTGTGAGGAAGCAACTGCAGACAAAGTGATAGCAGCATGCTAATATCAATTTTTTGGCCCATTATAGTGCAAGCAGCCTAAAACCCCCAGAAATGTACAGTATATAGGGTTGCTAGCATGAACTTCACTTTGCAGCAATGGATATATATAGATCTATTGTCTGCAAAGACCTTCTCTACACAGCCCATGTTGATTTTAATTGACAACTCTTAAGTGTCAATTGCAGCCTCATGCCAAATAAGATTAAGTCAATATTTAAAAACACCTTTTACCCAGACCAACAGGCATTTCTTTGTAGAGTGTGTATATAGGACACCACAGAAAAAAAAGATTAATTTTTTTAAGAGAGAGAAACATCGGCCACAATTTTTGTGACTCTAATGGAAACCAAGAATAGTGCTACAGCGAATTTTAATGGAGTGCTACACTTCGTATCTGGCCATCTGTTCCAAACTGCTAGCAATAACCAGACTATGACATTTTACAGGGGGGTTTGAGGGAAACTACCATATTCAGATACAACTGTCTTGCATTCAAGTTGTACGGTTGTTGGAATACTGTCCACAGCTGAGGGAGGGGGAGTGTTAAAAGGAAGGGGAGAGAGAACTGCAGATAAATGAGTAAGACTGTGCTTAATTCTTGCTCTCCACAAGGACAGGAACTGGTCCCAGTGCAGTACTACATGTGCTCCTAACTCACTTGTACAAACACAACTGAAAAACATAATTAAGCATTTTGCTGAACAAAGATTCTGTTCACATACTCTGCTGAATGAAGGCTTTTGGTGGACTTCAAAACACAGGAAGATGATGAATAAGCTAAAGATGGGGGAAGGGGAGTAGAAAATATAGATATAATCCTAAACCAATATTCCCAGTCAGAGAAATTTACTTTGAAAAGGGACATAGAGATGTTCCACAGAAAAACTGTCAAAAGATTGGTTCAAAGTGGTACTCAATGTTAAAAGGTAGAACCGGCAACGGTGCTGAAAGCCATACTGAGGTTAACCGGAATAAACCTTCTTTAGAAGACAGGAAACAGGCGATTACGCAGTTGGTGGTTCCTGATTTGTGTTCAGAACAAAGCCTGTGCTAAGCACACTGAAGGTCTAGTTAGAAAAGATCATATAAGAAATATTTCTCATGAAAAAAAATGCTTTCAAAGAGTTTGGAAAGGAAATAAAAGGCTTGAATAAAGAAACCAGAATGTCAGGATCAAGGAGACATCCTGAGTAACAATGAGTAACCCTAGCAATAACGAAAGGAAATTTTAAAAGATATACAGCATAAGGTGGCATAAGCAATGCTTTTCTAAGCAGTATGTTTTCCAGTTATCACTTGGTTTTTAAATGCTGAAGAATACGGATTACTCTCTGCTTCATTTAGATGGTATTGCATTCTTGCCTCCTGGTGACCCTTGCATCTTATTGACTAATCGTGAAGTTTTTGTCTGAGACTGTCCAAGAAAACTTCTAAGGTGGACTCCAAGTAGATAGAGCAACTAAAGATGAGCATTTGTCTCCCAAGAGCTTTCAACACAAAATAAATGTTTATTGGCTCTAGTAGCCCTACTGACATTAACAGCTCACACGTGACACTTAATACCGCATTACTAATAATCGATGCATGTCTGCTAGAATGCTACTAACAAAAAAAATTTAAAAAAATTAGTGCCTTGGGATTCCAATACCATTCACTCCTGTTGTTTACAAATGCTTTGACTCCACTGTACAGTTCTAGTATTTCAACTACAAGTCATAAAAATGCAATTAAGAATCCAGCACTTGAAACTCTACATCACATAATTTTCTGCAGAAAACACAGGAAATACACTTCAGTGTATTCTTATTCAGATCCTGGTTTCTCACAAGTGTCCTAGGTCTTTCTTCCATTTATGCTATCTTATTTTTTACATTTCACTCACCTTGCACAGAGGTGAAAGAATTTTACACCTAGTAAATATTTCATTAATGCCAGCTTCTGTTTGCTCAGCACTCTTGCAAAGTCTTGCATTTCTAGTCAATTCAGCACTTGTCTGGAGACCACTTTATGCTTGCTGTGGAGGTTAACACACCAGAAATCAGAAGTCTTCCAGTAGGAAGCTACTTACTGTGTTGTTTTATGTAATCACTGTTGCTTTACTTGTTAGGCTGCAGACATGCAGCCCTGATTTCAACTGAGACAGCTCAAGAGGGTCACTCCCTTCAAACAACCTCCCGTTCCAGATTATAGTCCCCAGCTAATTTTTCACCAGAAGTTGCTGCTCCCTCAGAATTGCAGTCTGGTTTATGGGTGATGTGCTCCTGAGTTTGGTGCTACCAAAATTAACCTGATCAGTTTAAATGCCTTTGATTACAGGGTTTTTTTTAATCTCCATCATTCTGAAAGACCCAATTTGGGATCAACCAGTATAAGCTCTTTCCCGTTTAACTTGCCCTTACAATAAAGCAGGATATGCTCTGCACCTTGCAGATCCAGATCCTCAGGGAAGTTATTAGATCAAAAGACCAAAGACAATTTATTTGTCTTTCAGCACACTTCCATTCTGGGCCTTTTTTTCTCATTCTCTTCAGTCTTCTTTCCCAATGTGTAGCTTGAGGTTGGCCGGTGATTTATCTGAAAAATTTACTCTCAATATCTCTCCAGAAGGTGAAAACCTCAGTTCTGTATTATTTGTAGCCCCTGCCAGCAAAAATGTCACAGAATCACCTTCTGGTAGCTTGAGGAATCCATAATAAAACATGCTGCTGCTACATCTCATGCAGAAATTTGCCTTCTGTTTTCTAGAGAACATGGGAAAAACAAGACAAAAAGGTCTGTTATACCAAAGTATCTCTACACAAACTTAAATAAAAAGAAGGCACCTCTGGAATCTGTCAGAAAATACTTCCATTGTCATACCCATTTTCATTACTAATGGCTTGATTCCACAGGGAAAAAAAAAAACAATTTGGTCCACAAACCTTCACAACATAAAAATATATAATTTTATAAATAAGTCAAAGATACAGAGACACAATTTAAAATCAGCCTTAGCAGTATGAACAATATCCAAATAAATGAATATTAATTTGTTTATGGATACTGCTAAGAAATGCTAGAGTTATCCACCACCTGCTTCACTCCGCAGTTGCATTCAATTTTCTTTGAAATATACAAAATGTATGAGGTAATTTAAAACTGGAGTGTTCTCAGCACCTGCTAAGATTAGATCTTTAGAGGCAATAAAGCCAGTATAATCTGAACTCCAGGATCAAACTAATTGGCTATGATGTCTTTTTTAAAATAGTGCCAAGCATATGCAGTAGCTACTATCTGATAAGTAAATCGTTACAGTGCAGCCTACCAGGCAGAGAAAGGAAAAAGTCATTATTTTTGAATGAGAATCAAAGTAAATAATAAATGTGTACAGCACAGCCTGATATGAGGAGTTCCTTGGCACGTATTTGGGATGTTTAATCATAAAAAAATGTAGTTAGACACGAGTCATACAGCTCACCCCAAATGACTGAAAAGTCTTATGCATTTGTTTAATACTGCATACTGTGAGTAATATAGGAAATTCTCACTGAAGTATTTCCAGCTTCTTAGACTCCCCTGATGCAATCCAGTGTTAGTCACACAGTGTGGGAGCAGTCAGATAGCCACATCCTCTTCCCCAATCCAGATGCTGGCTGGACTCAGCCTTTAGGAATAAAGTTAGGCCTGTGAGACATTTGGGCTGTATTTCTTCATCTGTGTTATCATACATTATATTTGAGATGGCACACTAATTTCTCAGAACATCTCTTTAATAAATATTTGCAAAAGACAAGATTCATACAATTTTTCTTGAACAGGGCTTACAGCCACAACAAGGCAGACTGTGAAGTGGCAGCATGGCAATGGGCTGGGGGTAAGGATGGTACCTCCCACCTGAGAGACTCCAAATTATCTATGGCTAAGAGGTGTGCAGGTGTCCTGCCTAACCTATTGCACAGGCCTGAGTACAGGACTGGACACTGAACTGCTGCAGACATCAGCATGTCTTCCTGTGCTTTTGCTTGAAAAGCAGGACTGTTAGTACAGCATAGTTGTGCAGTTCTGAGGAAGAAAAGGAATAGAAGAAGATACTAAGAGTAATTGTGAGCAAAGAGATTCATCTGCTGTCCAGTTGCTTTTGTGAGCAGAAAAACAGGCGTTCATTTCTTGTTAGTAAACATGACTGTGTCAAAGACTTTTAAGTCCCATCAGTAATTCAGTATTTTTTCCTCTTGACAAAAAAATCGTCAGGGCCCTAAATTCTTATAAAAAGGAAATTACAACACATATGTGCCTTTTTGAACTGCCACGTGTAAGGTTTTATTTTTGTGACTTGCATAATACCACTTTGGAAAGTACTGGCTATATCCCAAGGGAAAGCTGATCTAAATTTTATGTTTTTCATCTCTACTTTGATTTGACCAAGATACAGGTTCATTAGAGTATTATCTACTGCAGCTAGGATAGAAAACTCCGACGGACAAAACAGAGCTGAAGTCAGCTGATTTTCTACGGACTGTTAATAGTGTGATTTGTGCATCCAAGTTCTGCCAAGTAATTTTCTCCTCTTCAATTGAACTGCCACTCACTAATCTGTTTTCAAGTGTAGAAATTCCTGACTACCATTCCCACTTCACAAATCAGATGGACCTGGGTTATATGAAAAGAAATTAGCCTAAAAATGCACTAATTCTTACTTCTAATGAATGAGAATGTGTTAAGCAGCTAGACCAGCCATGCAAGACTTTTACCAAAATTCAGGATGCATTACTGTGCACTTACAGAATGCGTGAGAGCCTTCTAAAGTGAAAGTCAGTATGAGATACTTGGGGTGCTTAAAAAAAAGCAGAAAGTTTAATACTGGTGCTGGAAAATTACTTATTTTAAATATGGAAATAAATACTATTTCTAAGTATGAAAGATAAATTTGAAAAAGCAAATACCTCACCATACCTAAATTTATTACTTTAGCTGAGTCCTGGGATTCAGGACTGATTTAATTCTATGAAAACTGTTGAATGCTGAATTCAAGAGACTTAATGTATTTAATCATTAGGCCCAGATGTCAGTGTTCCTGTTTTCCCTGCTGTGTGAGAACTTGGAAAATCCTTTTACATTAGCAATCTTTGAAACAGAATTTTCGGCCTTTCACACTGCTGAAAGTGTGGCAAGGCTGAACTGCTCAATGGGTTTTTCTGAAACAGTCGAGACAGGCCTCCTTCAAGACCTTCTGACTGATAAATAAAGTGAGCCTTTCCTGCTTAAAGCACAAAATGCCATTAAGTTAAAGAAATTAAATTGTCAGTTTAGGGGGAGAACTTGAAAAAATACTACTGAACATAGGTAGCAACTAGAATTTTCATAGTGGTCCATCACTACAGCAGGCTTTGATTGTTCCATAAGTTGGACTTCTTATATGTTTTTCGTATTACTTCAGTTGAAATTTAAACCAAAATCGTTGCAGCAGATGCTATAGAATTGTAACTAAAAGAGCAGACAAAATTGCTTTTGCTGTGTTAGTTAAACTGCAGTGGATCCTATTAACTCACGTGCTCAGAAGATTCTGTTTTACAAACAGGAGTCACATAATCAGGTGTCTTGCAAGAGATTAAATGTCAGAGCCAGTTGGGGCAGACAAGACTTTAAAACCGCCTTTATTCTTCACTATCTCAGCTGATCTGGTAAACACTGAGCATCACTTAACAGGGTAAGGACTCAAAGAGTGCTTGTTTCATCAGCTGAGGATGAATCAGCATTATCTTAACAACATCCCTTCAGCAATCTGTATCAAGGACCTAGAGTAGTGTGCCGTGCAGAAGCCTGGAAAATACAAAACTGTATGGATTTCCCCATGACGTCTGCTTCGTACACGGTATTCTGTAAAAAAAAATATGGGCATCAATGTGACGAACGGCCAAGGCGAGGCTAAAGTTTCTCCCCCCCCGCCCCTTTTGAACCGCCTAGTGACATGGCAAGGTTTGGGATCTGCTGCCCTCCGGTGGACGCTTGGAGAGGTCCTCTCTGCCAGCAGGGGCACCGCGTTTGAGACCACGAGACTTCACAAAAAACATAAGAGAAAAAAGGAATAAAGTGTTACGTTCTTCGTGCGTCTTATTTAGATGCAAAAATAATAGCTGGGATTAATTTCTTAATTTTGCTATTTTTTTCTGGCTTTGTCAGAGTATTTCTACATCCAAGTAGAGGTGTTCTACGAAACTGGTTCTCTTCAATCCGGTCTCACTCTTTCGTTTTATATGAATATATGTAATGATTACATATATAACACAATACATACAGTAATGATATCCAGTAGTAGATGTATCTATCGCATTTGATAATATCTGCATTCTGCCTGCTAACCAATCTCTTTGTGATTGTTATTCATACCCTAGACCTGTTTCAAGCATCAACATTTAAAAAAAGCAATTAAGACTTGCTACAGAAAGTGTTTTCTTACTTGCTCATACAGTTCTTTTAAAAATATTTATCTGTATTGCTAGACATTTTAGAACAAGAAATGCATTTGACACGTAATGTCATGCCAGGTCCCTGTAAAAATCTGATTTGTGAGGTTTTCAGATCTGCAGTCGTCTGAGATACTGCACGTTAAGATCACAAGGTTACTTAGCATACAAAATCAATTGGAGTTGTCCAACCTTTTTCTTTCTTAAAGCTCTGTACAGTGATGTTGATATTAAGGCAACCCGGTTTTGTCAAGATTTTTAAAAGCAGCAAAAATAGGCTGCAAGGACATTTCAAATATGTATTTCTAACTGAATAATCACATTTAGTGATGATGAGGTGCTGATTAAAGGGAACTTTTTCATTTCCGAATGGAGTAAATCTGTTTGTCCTGGTTGTGAAGGGGAACCTTACAAATGCAAATTCTGTGACTTTGTGGAATACCTTAAGAAACGTGGAAAACCCCATTCTTTTCCTGATAAGGGGTCAACTTAGGTATGAGATGATTGTTAAGGATTTTGACACTTTGTTCCTTCCAGAAAGACAGCCCAAAGAAGGTGACTAGTTAGCCCAGTTTTCCCCAACCGAGCGCCAATTTTCATGTTGCTTGGGAGGTGCTACATATATGTGTGTGCAGCTCCATATCAAGAAGTATCTGAGCATGAAGAGATCAGAAAAATCGTAATTCAAGTTCTGACAAAAAATCCACCGGAACTTGAAAACGGGGAGACATTCTAAAACGTTCAGACAAGTTGCTACGCCTTACTTTGCGAGCAGACCTCTCGCCTCGCAGCAGCCTCTCACCCGCACGCCGTATTGGTGAGACCTCTGCGCAGTGCCACCTCAGTCGCCTGCCTCGGTACAATGACTAACGCTGCGCTTTGGCGGATCACCTCCCCCTCAGGACTGAGGCCCGACAGCCCCTGCTGCCTTCCCGCTGCCTTTTCCAGGCCGTGCCTACCGATGCCGTCGCCCGCGCCCTGCTCCTCACTTCCCCGGCGGCTCTGGGGCACCTGCGAGGAGGTGCCCGCGGGAAACCCGCCCTGGACAGCCCGCTCCCGCCCGCCTTCCCGCTCCGGATGCGAGACAGGAGTTCACCTATCTCGGGCCATGCAGCTTTACACTCTCTTCGGCCGCTCACGGCCCGGTCGGTGCCCTGCCCCGGGCGGGCGGTGAGGGAAGGGCCGTCTCTGCCCCCCGGGCCGCCATTTCCCTCAGGGCTCTGCCGCCGCTTCCCCTGAGGCGCCACGAGGGAGCGCTCGCGGGCGGCGGGGAGACGGGCGCCCCCTGCCCCCGGAGCGGTGGCGGCGGGGCAGGCGGGCCCCTCGCTCCGCCCCGGCGGCTCCGCGCCTCCCTTTGTGGGCGGGAGCGCGGCGGCCGGTGGAGGCGGCGCCGGCGCGGTGAGTTGTGGCGGCGCGGGGCGGGGGTGGAGGATCTGCCCTCGCGGCCTCTCTCTGCCGAGGGCCTGCGGGGAAGCGGCCCCGGGGCGGGCTGGGCCTCGCCGGCCCCCAGCCCGAGCTGGGGGTGGCGGGTGGCCGCGTTTGTTGGCCCTCAGAGCGGCCGGGACCCAGTGCCGGCGGCCCGGTGAACGTGGAGTGCTAACGTGTTAGGGGCGTCCCGTGGCCGGCCACCTCCCCTTTGCTGGAATGCGGGGCCCGTCGGTGAGGGCGGGGGTTTGCTAGTGCCCGGCTGTTTCTGGCCTTTCAAACCTTGTGCTGCAAACGCGGAGTGCCTCAGGTTGAAAATACGCGTGGGTAGAGAGCGTCAGTGAAAGCATAAGTGCGATATAAAGTGGCTAAATGGCAAGGCTGCTGTATGCGGGGAAAAAAGTGAGGAAAAATCCCCCACAACCTCATCCCTCTCCTCATTCCATATCGTAGAATTTATGTCTCCACGCTCAGTTAATGTTCACTACTACAACAAACCCTTCACATACAGCAGTTTTTAAATCCAGTGCCCTTAATAAGAATACCCAACTTCCCAGAGTCCAGCAATTTTAGCAGCAGTTCTCCTGCCTTGACATGTCATTTATTACTTTTAGATGGTAGGGAAAAAAAAAAGTTTTGGAGAGGCCTCAGTAAGATGGTACCCTTCCTTTCTCTAAAGCTTTCATCCTCTAGGCACATGCGAAGAGACGGTCGTTCAAAGGCTTCACAAAGTTTGGCTGAAGTGTAACATTTTCCAGGTTTGCATATCCAACAAATATTAAACACAACACAAATATGACAGGGATTACATTTACATTATTGTGGTGGCTGATGGTCTTGCAGTGTTTCTAGTAATGTTTGTTGCTGAGACTGCACAGTAAAATGAGACTACTTGTTACATGGGAAAAATAGAGCAGCTTAAGGGGTCTGACCACAGCTCTTTCAAGCTGAAAGGCATTGTTTTTATAGAGGTGGCATAACTGAAGCTCAAAAATGAAGGGACAGCAGCATTTGGCCTTTAGTTTCACAGGGAAAAAAAATCAATTAATTACAAACACGTAACAGTTCATAAAATGCTCTGGTGGTACAGCAGCATCTGAGGTCAGGGTACTGTATGACCAGGAGGCTGGGCAGCTGTGAAGGGAGCACAAGACCTTGCAACTCAGAGGTTGTGTCTGTGCTAGAGTGTTTATAAAGCACAGCATGAGCTAAATGATTGATAGTACACAGATATATTAATAGAGTTCCCATGACAGAGTCTAACTCGATCTTCCAGTCTAGTTTAAGTCACCAAATCTAAGTTTAAACCAGATTAGCAACCAGAATGTGTCTTCCTCCCAGCCCCACTAAAAAACATTTGTTGTGTTGAGCATTCTGGTAGCCTTCCTTGCTTCTCACTCTAAAAAAATAAGAAGCTGCAGGAGTAGTCATTCATTATCCTTTTTTCCCTAACGTGCTCATTTTCCTGTTTTCTCTATGAGTATGCAAGCCTGAATTCCAGGAGGACTGACTATGACTTAAAGCATGAATGCTTCAGAGCACTGAAAATTAGAATGGGATGGAAAGTATTCCTAAACAGATACGACTTGGCCAAAAAGCCAGTGCCTAGCTCCAAGATTGAAAAAAGAGACATTAATAAGACTAAGAAAGAAAAAATTAGTACCTTTTCATTCCCCCACAAAGACCAGTGCATTTTCTGTGTTTGAAAGTCGAAACAGGGTTTGCAGTACCTCTGTAGCCGCCTAGCACTGTGTAACTTCCCTGAGCTGGAAGACACTTTCTATCTGGATGAGAAAAACTTACCTTAGGACATTATAAAGCATCTCATGGATGTCTTATACATACTTGGTCATTGCCAAAAAACCATACAGAGGTAATAGTTAAGTGTGTGCTCATCCTAAAAGTAACAGTAAATTATTCTTTTGAGCCTGTGATATGCATTAACATGTCATATATGATTATAGTGGGAATGTGTGTGTCTGGAAAAAAAAAAAAAGAGTAGGTCTTGCTTTTTTTTGAGATCAGTGTGGGAGACTATCTGGTTATATTGAGGTGTTTGCCTTTACTTCCTAGAGTAGTTTAAATGGAAGTATTCAGTGTTGCAGAAGAGACAAGAAATATTTTTAGAGAGAAAAAAAGTCATAAAAGTATTTTATAGGAGGCTTTTCCATTTAATGGCCAGTAGTCTTGTCTCTGAGTGCTCATGAGTCTGAACAAATGGTGTTCAGCATTTGCTGGAAGAGTGTCAACAGAGATTGAAATGTAGTGGGACAAATGTTACATGCTAGTGCCTTGACTTTACTTGCTGAGGCTGTTCAGCAAAGTATTGCTTCCATTATGTTCCTCATAAAGTTTTAAGAATTTCTGCATTTCTGTGGTATTAAAGGTGGATATCATTTTTTACTTCAGGTATTTCAGGTACTTGCAGAGATTGACCATGCCACAGTGATACAGGTCTACTGCTCCTCACGTTATTTTGTAGCTTTGTATGATTGCCTTGTGTCAAATAATGGCTTGTCAAATACCACACTGTCTTATACTGCAGCATGGCACTAATGGTAGAAATATTTAGAGCTGTTAATAATTTTTCTTACAAAAGTTGCACATTAGTGTTGCATGTAAGGTTTGCAGGCTTTTTATTTAATTTTACTACTCCTCAATACAAAATTAAACAGGTAAATATATGTGTGTTTGCAAGTGTTCACAGTGTGCTGCAAGGGTAATCCTGCCTCTGGTCTGACCCTGGGAGAATAGCACTATTGTTATAGTCACATTTTAAGATAGTCAGTATGTTACATAAGTAGGTTTTGTATGCATGCACAAGGAGAGAAATAGAGGCCCTCACAATCTTTTTATTTCATACAGTTATTGTCAAAGATTATGTCAAATATTCTAAGTGTTATTAAAAGTAACTTAAAATGTACTTACAGGTCTTTTTAAACATTTATTTCTCTTGTGTCTTTTAGAATATCTGCTGACTAGTGTCAAAGATTTAATTGCTGTTTACTTTTCCTAGTCCTCAGCCCAGCAGAGTTGAGGAAATTGTCAGTGTTTTTCCTCGTAAAGGACGCATCAATGAATTGTATACTTGCATATTGCTAAATGCAATGGGATTATGTGGGTATTATTGAGGGTCTAACCGAGTTAGCTACAACTCAGTACTGTGTGAGAAGGACCCTAATTTCAGAACTGAGACTGGCATAAGAGAAAGGCAAAATCAACATACTTTTAAAACTTAACTCATTCAGTGAGGCATCCTTAAAAGGGAGTATTGGTTGACCTTTTCTATTCGTTTACATCGGAAGTGTAAAGAACACTTTCTTGTTGAACTAAATCCATTCTTCTTAATGAAAAAATCATATTTTACTTTGATATTGAATTACCTTCTCTACTTCTGTCTGCAAGGCTTGCATGGTATTTTTTTAACAGGCAATGGCATTCCTTTGTTTCTAATAGAAATAGTATAGTTTTTTCTTTCTTTTTTTTTTTCTTCCACTTTTCAGGTAGCAAAGTCTGGGGGAAGAGTAAACTATGGAAAACAAAGTTAATTATACTGCTGTGGCTACTGTATTTCTGATATAGGTCTATGGGTTACATGTTTTTCTCTTACACATTCTAGTCATTTTGACAATGTCATCCAATGTATATGTTTAAAAATACATTCTGGAAGTAGTTGCCTGAAGTACCAGCTCTTCTTTTTTTATAGTTATTGATTAACAGGGCACATTTTCTCTAGTTAGCGAATGATCTGTTACTCTGCACAGAATGCCTTTTCCAGCTGTCTGTTTTCTGCTGTGGTAGGTATTTGATGTTTGCCAAACACTGTGGCAAAACTTAGTATAGTTACATAAAGTGCAGGCCTGCCTCTCCAGTGTGACCGGTGATCTTAATTATCTCAGTTTCACAGTACCTGATTTGAAACACTTGAAAATGGAGACCAGTTTTAAAGCTGTGTGACTTTTTAAAATTTGGGCTCTTTTTCTATTTTGTCTAAATTGGCAATTGTAATAGCAATTTTTACTACACAAACACATCTTCATAACAATTTTACCAGATACTTTGAACATTGAATTGCATTTAGTCTTAATTGTCATTCAAGGAAAAGAAGATCAGTGCTGTCAAATAGAGGAAACCTTCCTTCTGGATGACATTCAGAAACATTTTGCAGCCCTGTCAGTTAAAAAGTTTCATCCTCTATGCTTACAAATGTGATAAGGTAATAATTTACTAGAACTTATTCCAAAGAAACAAAATTACTGAAGGGAAGAGAAGGGGATCTTATCTTTTAAAATTGCTTAGTGATGTGTAGAAACTCATTCCTGCAATCTGTAAGTTTTTTTCAGGTCACTTACTTATTATGCAGGCATGCTTTTTGCTTCACGAAACTTCTGTTGCCTTGGCATTAGAACATACCAGCTACGAACAGATTTGCTTTCCAGATCCATTAAACTTTCAGCCTCTGCAGTAAGTATTCTTTCAGCTTCATAGACAAAACTATTTAATGCAATATTTTAGAGACACGCTAATTTTGCAGTGTTGCCAATATATATGCATTATTTGTGTTTTCTTTATTTCTTGTTACATTGATCCAAACATTTACTATCAAGAACAAAATAAGATATTTGAATCAGTCAAATATTTAACCACATTAGCATAACAGAATTTGGCAATTATTGCTTTGTGTATCCTTTTCAGTCTTTAAAGTTACATCTAGCACATATCAGGCCAGAAGGATTGCTTAGTTGTTAGGGCACTAGAGCTTGAGATACAGGAGACAGGTTCAATCCCAGCTTTATCACAGACTTTTGGTAAGACAATTAATTTCTTTGTATCTCAGTTTTCCTTTAATGAAATGAGAGTAGCGGTGCTTCTTGATGCTGCAATAACAAGGGGTATATAAGTATCTCAAACTTAACTTTATACAGAATCTTCTCAATTTCCCAGCTTAACTGCTTATGAGATTTTGAAACTTCATTTTAAGTCTTCCAGTTTTGTTGAGAGGAAACAGAGCTTTGCAAACATGGTAGGTGGTTGGAGGTCACACTCTGCCTTGCATATAGAACACTGGAATGTAAATTGTGTTCCCAGGTCAGAACAGTAGTTCATCTAGTCAGCAACTTCGGTCAATCAAGGCACATGTCAGGTCCTTCAAAACAGATGTTCAAACCATTATACTGGACAGTTGTAGCATATTTTGCCCATATGAGCAGTTTACGTTAGCATGCAAGCCGCTTTGAAGGTCAGCTTTGCCTGAGTCAGTTTTCATATGCTGTAAGTATTTGTATTCTGTTTAATGGAGTTGGATATTCTCACTAAATGTGCTGAAATCTAATCCTGTTTTTTTTTTAATTTTTTTAAGAGCTTGGCTTTAGTTTTAGCTTTTGACATTGAATTCTACAATTTAGTTATGCACCATGTAGAAGTATTTGCTTCTATCATTATTAAACATATTGCCATTCAATGTAATCACAAGTTTCTTTATATTAGGAAGAAAGATAAATACAAGCAGCACCTGACTTTCTATCAGGTGCTTTCCCTGATAGAAAGTGTTAGGGAAGGCAGGAGGTCAGAGCTAGAACTTGATGAGGACATACCTCTCTTGCTTAACACCGATCTTAAACTCATGGAAATCCTAGCCCTGCACATAGTAATGGCTTGAAGATTATCAACTGATGACATAACTGGGCTAAAAGAAAAAAGAGTCTTAAGAATTCTCATGACATTCTGGAAGAAAGAATGCTACTTAAAGTATAATTTTAAAATGCCAGTTAATTGGTTGGCTTTCTCAAAGTAATAAGGTGGACCTGAACCCCACTGTAAGCTGAATCTGTGGAAACCTGAAAACTAATGCAGGTCCAGCTATTCTCTTTTAAAAATAGTTTCAAGGCACAAGAAAAAATAAATAGGAAGACTTGAATCATTAAATATTTAAACTTAAAATAGTATGAGAGCTGTAAGGTGAAGGCTTATTTTAGTTGTCAATACATTTTTAGCTAGGGAAGGTTACATAATGCAGTTAAGATTTACATTATAGTTAATTATAAAAGTCCTGCAGTTGATAAGCCTTTAGTTTTTAGCAAATTGAAACAATTTCAAGAAGAGCTGGTCAAAGGAACAAATTTACCCATGGCAGCGTTCAGAAGTCACATTATTAACTGCAAAGATTCAAGGTGAGACTTCTTACTCCTTGCCGTACAAGAAATACTCTAGCATGTGAAAAAAGATGTGTGTGTGTGTCTCAATCTAAGAAACCCGTGTTACTTGTATTTATATAATACAGCCAAACATTAATCATATTTATCAAGACATACACTGTAAAATTGGATTAATCTTCTAAACCATATGTGTGTTTTTAAATAGATGCAGTACAGATTACCTGGTCAGAACTCCCTCTTAACCCCCTTTGTTCTATGTCAAGAAGTACAACTTCACCTGTCTAGTTATCTTAATGGTTTTCTTCCTCAGAACAAATAAAAGGTGTCCTGTGCTTGATTCCTCTGATGTTTGTGTCTCACAGATGAGGTCAGAATCAGATCTGTAAAGACATATGAGCAGAGAAGTATCTGTTTAATTTTATACCTTCCCATTCTTCACATCATTATGTATATGGTAGCTTCATAACTGTGAAGCTTCATTACTGTGAACAGACTGAGTGCAAACATGTGCCTGCATATTTCTACTATGAGTCATTCCCATTGACTCAGAGTTGAAACTTGGAGTCTAATGGTAATGCAGGTATTTTCTTCTCTGAGTATGGTAGCTAGATGATGGGTTTTTAATCTTTCAGACAGTAACAATAGCTAACAGTGGTAAAAGTCACTAAAATCAGTAGTTTGACTCAAAGAAACAGGAGTGGCTGGAGTACTGAGGGACTATGTAATCCCTATGTAATTTTTTTCCAGTATCAAGCTGGTTTACAAAGACAGAAATCTGCTTGCACTTTTTTTGTTTGCACATAGAAATTAATCTCCCTCCCCCAACTTTCCTTTCTCTTTTTAGCTTAAAAATACCACAGCTCTCAATAAGTTTTTATCTGCTTTTATAGAGAGTGCTCACTGAAATTCTGTTCTAAAGCAGTTTTCCAAGACCTTAACTGAAGGTCTGAATATACAGCAAAAACATGTTCTGATGTGGTTTTGCTGTGCTGTAAGTAAATACTTTAAAGTTTTAAAAGTCTGAATGAAAATAGGAAATGTCTTTGCTATTTTCCTCTTACCCATCAATTTAACAAATAAAATTACATTGAAAATGCCTGCTTTCCAAATTGGATTGAGCAGGAATTGGGCTAGAAATAACACAGTATTTAAGTTGTGTATCATAGAAAAGAAGAAGAATGTATGTACCCTATTTTTTTCTTTTTAGGTCATCTTTTAAAGTTATGGAGCTAAATTATGCCCCTGCTCCATCCTTGCTGAAAGTTCAGTGGCTTTAGATAATGATGAATGTGAATTTAGGACATTTTTGTGTATTTTCTTGTTAGTCTGAATTCTAGCTATTATAGAAACTTTAATGAAAGAACATGTCTATAATTTTGTGTAACTAGTGAATTCAGCTGGCAATGGTATATTTGAGAAAGCATGAAGGAGGGTTTGTCATGCAGAATCCAACAATATAGTACGTTGTCTTTCTTAACAAAACCCTTCTGTCTGTCTATTTTGGTCTTGCAGACAATGGCCTTCAGACACAAGAACACAAGACGAATTGAAGGCCTTGATAGCAACGTGTGGTAAGTAAAAAGAAAATACCTGCAAATTTCAGAAAATGTCTTTGGCTCATATATTTTCTTTCCAAATTGATAATTACTGCCAATAAGAACATACATAGCACTTGTTATCTCTGCTGAAATATATTTGGCACCTGCTTAGAAGCAGTGAACCAAATTCTATTAAAGGTGTGAATTAATTCTTATTTTTGAGCTTTAAATATTAGGCTTTAGCTTCTCTTCATCTAGTAAACCACGTAAGACAAGTATAACTCTTGGGCATGGTAGTATATCTGGCTTTCAAATGTAAATGTTAATTTTGCTGAGTAATGTATTTTAGTTACACTTGATTTGTGTTTACCGAATGAGTCAGATTTCTTTTTAAAGCCATTATACTCGTCTATAATTTAGCTCATTATTTTTAATACACTTTTTTTCTAGGTATTAAATTGGTCTTAAAGCAATATTGCCATCAATGGTAAAGATGAGATTTTGTTAGCTGGTGAAAACACTATTTTGGGCTTACATTAGTTGTATGTATATATGTGTGTATATGTATACACAAGGTGTTTTGTTCATCCAGTCTCAAACTCATTTTTAGCAATTTGTATTCATTTTTGACAGAACTGTAATGCTATGTGGGTTCTTTTGGTTTTGTTTTGTGTTGTTTTGTTTTGTTTTGTTTTGGTTTTTTTTAAATCTTGTTAACATTTGGGTAGGGAGGAAAGGGTAAAATGCAAAGCTTACCTGTGAAGGGAGGAAAAAAATTATTCAAGAATCCTAACATTTGTATCTGGCAGGCTACTAGGAACAGTTAATGAACAGCCTGAAACAGTCTGTTGCCTAAAATTACAAAGAAAAATTTACAGCACTCTGAGGTGACTGGATAGTTTAAATGACACCTTCACTTGACAGAATCTAGCCTTTAAATCATTTAATGTGCGTGTTCTAGTTGGGTCTACTTCATTTTGCAGAGAGGGTAGTGTTGAATTTCTGCCCATATCCAGAGTTACTGTCTGTTTGTGCGTGTGCACGTCTGAGCACAGTTCTGCTGGCAAAAAAGTTATTCTGTGGATGCAGAAAGTCAACCTTTTATTGGGTTCCCTCTGACTTCTGTGGTTACTTACCATTGTCCCAGCCCCCAGCTCTCTGTGTGAGCACTCTACTTAAACCTGTTTCCACTGCTGTGAATTTGGCAAAGTGAATCACTTTTTTTTTGCCTTTTAATGCTGATGAAGGAAAAGTTAGTTTTATCTAGTATGTTAACTTTAAGATTCTTTTTTTCCTTTAGGGTTGAATTTACAAAAGTGGCAGCAGATCCCTCAATTGTTAATCTTGGTCAAGGCCTTCCTGATATATCCCCTCCCAGCTATGTTAAAGAAGAGCTGGCAAAGGCAGCAGCAGTTGACAGACTGAACCAGTACACACGAGGCTTTGTAAGTACTGTGGAACTTGAGGGCCCGAGTTCAGTGGAGAACATTCCACAGGGAAAACAAATTGACTTTGCTTTAAATTGGTTTTATCTGTAGGTCATACTGTTATGTCCCAAGTTAAGTTGATGTAGTAGCCTTATCTGTTACTAATGAACATCCTCTGTGTAGGCTTCTTCAAGGCAGAATCCTTCAGCAGGAGCAAAATGGTAGAGCACATCTTGAATAGACTGTCTTTGAAGAGTCAATTCACAGTTTAAAGAGTGTAAATTATACACTTAGCTCTGATTTTGGTCAGCGTAAACATGAATCAGATAGGATAATGGTAGAATGAGAAAGAAATACTTTATACCACTTGAGAGAGCACATCTAGGATCAAGAAAAGATTCACCTATAACATATAGTAGATTTCAGCAGAGATTAGGAAGTGATGAAAACAGTAAGTTTTTGCCCCTGGAAGATAGTCACTACCCATTCTGTAAGTTGGCTTGTAGAGTTTATGTTTTGAGCTGGGTGTGAGTGTGTGGCATTTATCATTGTCCAAGGCAGGACATTTAAGTGGACTATTACTGTTTTAGTATGACCGCTTCCTTGTTGGTTTGTCTTTCTTTTATTTTGTGGTAAAGATAAACCATATTGCCCAACTGAGAATCATGTGTTAGGATTGCTACAAGACCCTAAGGAGTCTGTCTAATGTTTTTCTAAATGACTATGTTATGCAAGAGTGATAGAAAAACATTGTATAGACAGGTAGGCCAGCAACTGTGTTGGTAGTTGCTGCATCATTGTGTATATATTCCAACATAACTTTTTGCCTATTCTCTGAGAATCTGCATGCATTAAACTGATGGGGAGCAGCAGTGGCTGGCAGCTCCCCAGAGCACAAGCTAGCACAGCGAGGAGGGTGGAGACCGCATCAGCCAGGGCCCACTCCCACAGTACCTGAGCAAGGCAGGCCCAGAGATGGTGGCTGAGGTAAGCTCAGGTCACCAGGCAAGCTTGTGGTGGTGAGGTGGACCTGATGTCAAGCCAGGAAGTCAATCCACAGGTCAGGCCCGGCAATGCTAACCATGGTCAGACACAACCCAGTTATCACTGGGCAGGTCCAGGGTGACGTAGCAGGTCTAAGGTCAAGCCACAAAATCAGTCCACAAGTAGGGGCTAGGTTCAACAGGGTCTATGGCCAGGTACAGGCATGGCCGAAACTGAGTTGCAGACCAGCAATCCTACTGCATAGCACCTATGTGGAGCCCCTGGACCAGGGGCGCAGCTCTGGGTAGAGGCCCCAGGTGAGGCTGGTCGGGGCCATTAAGGTCTATTAGGGCACTCAGGACCCTGGCAAGAACAGAAAGAAAAAAAAAAAAATCCCCAGTGACTGTATCTCAGTCCATCCGTCTGGGTAATTTTGTTTAATCAGGTTTAGCTATGTGCAAAGAATCTCTGCAAGTGTGAGATAGAGAGAGATAAAAACTCTCTATATAAACTTGAAAGTATAAAGCAATTCTTTTGTGTTAGAAACACGCACAAAAGATGGCTGGGATTTAGTGAACTTCTGGGCTAAGCATTAGTATGTTCATCACCCACAATAAGGTACCTGAAAAGTCTTTGCTCACCAGGCAGACAAGGTTTTGGAGGAGCCTTGGCACAGGGGGAAAGGTTGCAGAGAGAATGGGCTACAGTCTACCTTCTGACAAATACTCACGGACTGATTCTCTAAAACGATTTGCAAATCAAGCATAAAGATAATTTTTCCAATGCATGCAATTATTCAATATTTACTTCTGTCATTTGGTTCTTTATTTCCAAATAGTTTGATAATTCCCATGATAATTATGAATGTTTGCAGATATATTATACTGTGGATAGTAATTAAAGAGGAATTTTTACCAATATTCCCATATTCAGCCTTTGCACTTCCTCTACAAACTTCTGCACTTCTGTGGTTTTTGAGCAGAAGTATTTGTGGTAGCAAATATGGGAGGGTTGAGTATGAATGATGCACACCCATATAATAATTGAGACATTGTCTCAGCTTTCTGTGTGCTTGGACCTCTCATTGACTGCAGGGCTATGGCCTGTAGAGTGGCCTAATGTGACTTGCAGCATTCCTGTGTAGCTGACACACTCATGGCAAGAAATGGCTGTCATTTGAATCAACAATGACTTGTAAGCCTTAATTTATGGTAATGTTTTTGTTTACAGAACGGTTCATGATTTTATGCCTTGAGTGTGGAGGTACAATGTTCAATATTGTAGAGAAGGATTTTTGTTATATAGCTGTGTTTTCTCAAGGAGCTGTTTTCTATTTCTACCAAGTATCCAAAAAGAAGAAAGACTTTCACAGCAGGAAACCTGTAGTCTTCCTGAGTAAACAGAATTGTGCCTTCTTATTTCCATATTATATATGATCTTTGTTGCATGTTTGTTTTCTTGTTCTTTGCACATTTTGAGAAGAGTATGTTAACCGCCATGTTCCTGTAGGGGACACAAATGGTGAATGGTTCTCTGAGATTTGGGATATGACTATATAAATCATCATTCTGATCACAAGTGCTGTTTATCAGCACTGTAAACAGATTCCCCTTGCACCAAATAATTTTAGTTGAACGATAAGGAAGGAAACAGAAGGAGCTTCAGACAGAAATATGGGCAGGTGGGAAAGAGACTCTAAAGGAGGTGAGGATGAATTGGTGTCAGAGTATTCCCTTCTCTCCTCCTGTCTCGTGTCCTAGCTCTCCTATAGGCTACCTGGAGCTAGCCTGAGATGTGATAAGAAGATAGAAATTAAAAAGCATCAGATATACAAAAAGAATTTCCTAGTAGATACAAATAAGTTGAAACCACTTTTCTTCCCTAATGTGCTACCTGTTAACAGCCATTAACACTGAGGGCTCATCTTGTATTTTTCTATTTCACAATGTATTATTTTGATATATGTGGAAAAAACCCAAACATAGGCTTTGTACATTGTCAGGAACACACCAATCAGTTGCATGTTTGCTTTGAACAGGGACATCTGCCGCTAGTGAAAGCCTTGTCTCAAGTGTATGAGAGAGTTTGTGGAAGAAAGATTGATCCTCTCACAGATATCCTGGTGACCGTGGGAGCTTATGGATCTCTCTTTAGTACAATACAGGCATTAATTGAAGAGGGAGATGAAGTAAGTTTTTATTTGAAATATTCATGCATACTCACTGAAATGAGAATTTGCCTGTTTTTTATTTGTCCGTTTTTAAAGATAAGTTAACGTTGGGACTTCTTTCTGATCTTCCTTAATTTGATTTGTTACAGTTGCACATCTGACTTGGTTTCAGAAGCTGTGATTAGGAGACTATCCTTTGGATATCTTCCTATCATTCACCAACTTACAAACCCCTTTTTTTCACACTTACAGTACCTGTAGCAGTTTCTTTATCACTATTACTGTTAGGTGACACAATGCACACTGATTTCTTATTTGAGAAAACTTGTGGGCTGTTGTGTGCAACAGAAGACTAAGGGTGGCGCAAAGTGTTGATGGTGTTTGAGTAACCATTATCAAGATCTGTTTTGGGCTGTTGCATGGTAGCAGCATAGGTAGCAGAAAAGTCCTTTAAAGAAAGGATTGTTAGTTTACTGTGCTAGCTGTGATGATTCATCCCTTCACTACTGATGTCTGCCTTTTTGACAGTGATACTAAAAGTAATTTTGGGGGGATATTTTTATCTGTAGTGGACAAGAACTTTTTGTGTTGTCATGCATTTTGCTTTCAGTGTTTTGTTGGTTTCGCTTGTATAATGTATTCTTATCTGTATCTTTTCTTCCTTTTCTGTTGGGGTTTGTTTGTTTGTTTGTTTTCCTATTATCTAGCCTCTATGCAATTTTCCTTGAATTTGTCCTCTTTTTCTACTTGAAAATTTTCTTCTGATAAAATTTGAAGACTTAAGCCGTTTTTCTGAGATTTCTAGATACTTGGAAATCCTGGACAGAATTAGGGCAGCTGTGCTGTGGTTCGACAATTTGCTGTTGCTATCTCCCATCTTTGCATCTTTGCCTTGCACCTTCAAATCTGTGTGCAGGAGACAAACATTCCTAATATTATATCTTAATAGTTGTAATGTGTAACTATAGAAGAAGAGCCTGTGTGGGTTGTCAAAAATGAGTAGTGCTTATCACACTTAGACTGTTGTTGCAGTATGTGACTGTTGCATTGTTATATGATGCTCTAAAAGGAGGAATATTCTGCAATGTTAGATCAGGATGGAGTGCCAGAAACATTATCAAATTATACCACTAAAGTAAATCTGGAAATATGATAGTATCATGCATGGTAAATTCTGTTTCTGATACTGATGATTGTAATTTCAGGTAATAATAATAGAGCCATTTTATGACTGTTATGAACCAATGGTAAAGATGGCGGGTGCAAAGCCTGTTTTTATCCCACTGAGATATGTGAGTAGCTTTTTAAAAATTATTTGTCATATAAAGTGTCTCATCCATATTCAGTACAATTTGATGAACATCTTCTACGTGATGCTTTTCTGTATAGTTTTTCATAATATCCAATTATATAAAAATTAGATAGATTGCTATAGTGTAAGTCTGAGGCAATGATAATCCAAAGCAGATAGAATATTTTATTAGTGTTGTAGAAGGTGGGACAATGTTTCTCGTTTACTTTAATTTGTGCATTCTGAAAGCTGATAAAAATTACTTTTTCAGAAGTCATCAGAGAATGTTTTCAGTGCAAAATAAGGGAAGGAGGATCACATTTCAGTGCAATTTCTGTATCTGCTGGTTTTCAAAAGATTTGTTTTGTGATCCTTTCAGCAGCTCCTACAATGACAGAATATAATTTCTTTTCCAAAATCTGCTTACTAAATAAGGAGCGATTATGCAGTAGACATATTTGCTATACATATGAGAATTACTGTTTCCTTTATTGGTAAAAAGGAATAAATTTGGTATGGGTGAATTTTCAAATTGGTACAGCTGGCATTATGCTGGCAGCTTGCAAGGATTATTCTGGATGCAAAGTATTGATCCTGTTACCATTGCCTTGGGTGCCTGGCAGCCTTTCATGGGGAGGGCTTAGGGGCTCTTTAGGCAGGACTGTTGCATGAACACCATGAAATCAGAACAACGCGGAGGGACAAAACCTCCAGGACTGCAGTGGGAGCTGGTGAGACTGTTCCTCTGGGTGCCCTCCTTCTAGGGACATTTTGAATGATGGGGTTCCTCCAAATATTTTCTGTTTCACACCCTTGTTTTTGGTCTGGCCCTCTCCCAGTAATCTGCAGGTGTCAGAAAGCTAGTGAGGCCATGCTCTTTGTTCTCTGTAGCAACTGGCCCAAACTTCTGTTGTTCTTGTGTAATACCACAGCAACTCCAGAGCCTCAGTGGTGCAGATTTTTTACTGTTTGGCTGTTTTCATATCGACAAGGAGGAGGAAAAGACCTTGAATCGCTCTCCTGTGGTGCTCAATCTTTCCAGCCAAGCATGCACACACTTGTTCTAGTGTCTGGGAAGGCTATAAACTCTCCTGTCATGTGACTGCACTTCCTGAATTACACACTGTTACAATCAGCATGTGTGTAACCAGATCCTGGAAAGGAGTTCTGGGGAGGCTTTCAGACAGACAGTAGCCAAGAGAGGACAGCCACTGTCATAATAACTTACCTTGCTCTTAGCCACCCTGCCTGTTCCTAGAAGTGCCTTCTCCCAGGAGAGCAGAACAGATTGGATAGGTTGTCAAGTATGGTTATGAAAGTGTCTGAGGATGGTAAGTTGGACATCTCTGTTTAGGCTGTAATATGTTGTATTCAAGTAATGCATAAATTTATTGTTGGGGGGTTTTTTGTATTTTGTTGGTTTTTTTTTTAGAAAAATTATGGAAACTCTCCCTCTAGTGCTGATTGGGTCTTAGATCCTGCTGAACTTGCAAATAAATTTAATTCCAAAACAAAAGCAATTATTCTGAATACCCCGCACAACCCCATAGGCAAGGTAAGAGTCCTGCTTTAACATTACCGTAATTTCAGAGTATGCCTTAAATACTATGATTAATGCATTGTCCCTACTTTCTTGTATCCCAGGTGTTTACCAGAGAAGAGCTCCAAGTCATAGCTGATCTCTGTATTAAACATGATACCCTGTGCATCAGTGATGAGGTGTATGAATGGCTGGTGTATAAAGGAAAGAAACACATTAAAATAGGTACTGATTTTTTGTGGCATCTCAGAAGTGGTTGTGGAAAGATGTAAACGTTCCTCTCGGAGATAATGGTTGCTGGAAGGAGCTCAAACTTCAAGCTTTGACTATTATACAATATTTAGACTCTAAGGAAGAGAGCCCCTCCCTTTTCTGAAAAATATTTTGAAGAATAATTTCCAGATAGGATTTCCAAAAGCCCTTAAGTGACTTTGGAGCAGATATCCATAGAAACCAGTGGGACTGATGTTCATAAATTAGTTATGATCATCTGAATATCCCATCCTTATTCAGTTACTTTGTTGGCCATGACAAGTATAACTGCTGTTCCTGTATGTATATTGGACTGTGCTTTGCTGAAGAGCTAATAGAAGGAACAGGGATTAAAACTTCCTTCTCAAAGCATCATAGAGATAATCAGTGAGGGAAATGCATAATGAGGAACACAATTATTTTTGCTCCACTACCTGTAAAAAGAAAAAAAAAAGAGCATAAAGGTTAGTGTGGAGATAGTGCATGAACACTGTCCCTCCAAAGTGCAGAGACAGTGTTAAATAATGGACATTCAATTCAATGAAGTAAGTCACTGCACAGGCAGTGTGAAAGCATGCTAAAGTCTTCAGGCAGTATGGCTACAGGGGTAAAGCACCATTACAAGAACAAACCAGAAAACCAAATATGATGTTATGTCCCTGTACCTCTGTTTTATTTCTTAATCCAAGTTTCACTGAAGTTAGCGGAACCCTCCCACTGTCTCAGAACAAGTGAATCTAGTGCAAGTTACTGAACTCCTTCTGCAATCCTATAATTCTACAGCTAAGCATTTATGTAAAAGTTTCTAATGTGGTGGTCTTGTTTTGGATCTGCTGACGTGTTTGAGCTAGCTAAAGTCCAAAATTTCCTTCTTATATGTACAGAGGTTTTGTTTCTAATGGTGGCAACTTGCACGAACTTTCTGTTATGAGGTACTTATTGTCATAATGAAGGCACATATTGGTCATATGCAACAGAGGCATCTAGTTGAGATTAAACAGTGAAATCAAGAGACAAATATAACTTAGACTTAGCATTTTTCCTGGCTTTACCACTGGTTGAATGTTGAATAACTTTGCTTCTGTGCTTCAATTCCATATATGTAGAGTGGCAATAAGAGAACCTTTCCATTAGTGGGGGCTACATCATTGTAAAAACTTAATCTTATAAATAATAAAAAGGAAATTTTATCTAAATAACCTTGCAATACTTATTAGCTCAGCTACACAGTTGCTGATCATACAGCTGCAGTACATTGATTGTATTGGCCATGCATAGGCCATGAGTCTGTTTTGAAAGTGGCCTAATTTCATGGCTGTTGTGGTGCCTTAATAGTGATACCTCCTCAAAGACCTTCAAACATGGGAGAAGGGGAACATCACACATTGGTGTGACAGTAATCCAAGTCAGTTTATCCTAACAAGGTACTTACAGTAACTGATCATGTGTGGCTTATCATGACTCAGTTGCAAAGTAAAGTGAGTTAAATTAAAGCTTTCTTTATGGGCTTAGCAGGTGGTTCATGCAAATAGCTGTCCTCAGAACCAAAACCTCTGTGGGTGGTGTAAGGTAATCAATTTTCCTTTGCGATGGCAGCAGGTCTGAACACTCATGTTGTCAGTTACACTTTGTCTTTGTGGACAGGTGGTGAATTCTTAAGGCATAGTAACTCTGGTTTTTGTTAGTATCAGTATTGTCATTTTAATGCTTCAAACCAAAATATTTCCAGTTGAACAAAAGGCATTCTGTAGTTTAGCATAAAATGTAAAAATACCTTGCAATGATAATGCAAGTTAAAGCCTGGACAGTTAGTCAGCTAAGTTTAGGTACATATTCTCTAACAGATCCCATGATACCATCTTTAACTTTAGTGTTAAAATGACTATAAAATCTTCAAGGTAACACTGTAACCAGTAACATTATTTTAGTAAAAGAAACAAGATCTGCTCTTTTTAACTTAAGTTTCTTAGATTTTTTTTTTTAAGTCTACAAAAGATATTACAAGAAAAAAAGAATATGTTATTTCACTATTTAAAAAGTCTTGTGTTTCTATATTAACATCTACATATTCCATCAAATGCAGTGACACTTTTTTTTGTGAGAGATGCAAAATGGATATTGCAGCAATTTACACGTCCTGATGGTAGTTTCTTAATACAATTCAACAGGGATTGCTAGCCACAGATCATAAAATTAGTACAGTCTTTGTGCTGCCACTGAAGCAGTTTTCTGTAGTGTAGAGCACTTCATCATGTTTCTCATCATTATCTGACTTCCGTAAAACCGTGGACCGCCTCTAAGTAATGATTAGGGTTGCACTGGCAGATTTAGAGATTGCATCTCATAACTGAGGATTCTGAACAAGCCTCTCAACAAGCTGAGTGCCATCCCAGGTAACAGGCTTATTATATGTGTTAGTTTGCAGTTCATTAGTTTTTAAATTGTGGTCAGACTTGGTTATGGTGTCATATAATGATGTTGCCATACGGCACAGAGGAATTTCCTTCTCTATTTAAAACTTGGTGCTTGTAAAAGCAATGTAAAAGCTTCTTCCCCTGTGCCCTTTTGCTGCTGCTATTGTTTGAAATGCTGTTACATTCCATCTCCAAGGTCGAATTCCTGTGACTGTGGCAAAACAGTCTCACTAGAGGGCATTAGCTTTGAAATTCAATTCTTTTTGCAGTCTGAGAGCGCTAGTTTGGTTGCCTTTAGGAAGTGATCTATACTCTTGACCTAGCTAGCTAGAAGATGCATCTGTTCAAACTGCCTTTTTGTTTTCAAGGTCACAGAGCAGTTAAGTGAATATGGGTGGGCTAATAGGAATATGAGTTTCTTTCCTGCTGTTTTGTTTCTCGTCTTGGCAAGTGTGCTCAAAAAAATACATGTTTTCAAATAACTGCAAAGACTTACACCATGTCTAATGCAGATAACTGCTGCAAAAACTTCCTTATGAAATTCAGTGGTTTTATTTGGAAAATCTTTGTTTGTTGGTCTCCCTAGAGAGGGGATTTAACAATTGACAGATTCATTGGTAGTGGTTCTAGTGTACAAATAAGGTGGAGCTGGATGCTGTTGACCACTGCAATTGCAGTAGTAGTATGACCTTGTCTAACTTTGTCTCAGACTTACATGTGTCTTGATTTATCTGTTTATGTTGAGAATTAATTAAGTTTAAGAGTCCAAATAGAGCTCCCCTGAAGCAGTGTACAGAAAAAAAATTTACAAACTATAGGAAGAGACCTTTGCTCTGTCATCTCCTTGGAAAGGAAACAAAGGATTTTGGTCTCCTACCAGATATAAATACAGAAACAGAGATAGACCTCTGTGCATCCCTTAATCCTTGCAGACATCCTTAGCTAGCTGCTATTGTCAGTCAGTCCCAGGCCTGTTCAATTTATATAACAAAACATTATTTATTTACTTAGTCCACTAGTTTTCTGATTCTTAACGGTGTTTGGTTCTGGCTTAGAAGTCTTAGTAATTCTTTTCTTTTTCTGATGTCTAGCCCAGCCAGTTACACTGAACTGGGCAATTCTATTAAAATGGCTTGCAGTGCCTGAGTTAATGTTGTATATGGTGCTATTATCAGGCACCAGAAATAATGCTGTCTTGAGATGAATGGGTAGTCACTTCTTAGATCATATCTTTCTTATGAATATGCATTTTAGCTGAGGATAACTAACATGTAGTTTTCACAAACTGTGCCTCTCTCTGCCTGTTCTTTCTCCTTTCATTAGACCTTACCTTCTTTTCATGCCAAAAGGCATTGGCCCATATATCTGTTCTCATTTCTTACAATTGCTATAATTTTAGAATATTCTTATTGCTTGCTTAATATGCTGCAATGATGTATCAACATACAGCTCTGAGCTATGGGCAGTACAGTTTTTCTAACTACGTGGAATTATGTGAGTGCACCTGTACCCAATTAATTTTATTTTCTATACAGCTACGTTGCCAGGTATGTGGGAAAGAACAATAACTATAGGAAGTGCTGGAAAAACATACAGTGTAACTGGCTGGAAGGTAAGAAGAATCAATATAAAAGAGTTCAGTTATATAAATAACAGAATGCATTTATTACACTAAAAAAGCCTCTGTTTTTATGACCTGTCTTTTGAAAGCTTCTGGCAAACCTGTGTGTTTCCAAAACATGAAGATAGCATTCAATTGGAGCAATTACCTATCTTGAACACCCATGTTTTAATTCTTGTCTCTTGATTAATATGCTCTTGTGAGAAAACAATACTAAAAAAATAAACACAGTATGATTTGTTCAAAGCCAGTCAAGATTCTTGAAGGAAAACATGTATACCATATTTTAACTCTCCAGTTTTGTGGTGATATTTTCAGATTGTGATAATGGTATGTTTTGGAATGGCTTATTTCTGTAAAATATTTAATGATAATATTTTTCTTGATGTTAAAATGCATATCAGAAAGTAAACAAAAATATTTAACCATTTGGCAACTAAATTCCTTCTTCTTCACCACCTGTGTTCAAACTGAACCATGACATATATGATTCAGTAGTGAACTTTTGTTTTATGCTTAAACCACCTTTGACACAGGAGCTTATGAGATGGAAAGAGTCTAAAACAATTAGGAATAGCATTCCTAATAAATGCTCAGTTTGTTTTCTAACCCTTGTTATATGAAGAGTTGAAAGTCTGCTCAGTACCCTATGAGAGATAGGGATAAATGAAACTATAACTGATGTCTCAAATCTAGACTTTTTTTAATGGCATCATTCAGCAACCTTTGTGTAAACCAACTCTTTTCTTAATTCTTTATCAAAACAAATTCACTACCAATTCTTAAAACAGAAAAACTTGAGATATTGACTAACAGCTAATTTTAATTCTTTGTTAATTTTTAGTACCACTGCTATAAGTATAACATATGCATGCTTTCTTCCCTTAGCTTGGTTGGTCTATTGGCCCTGAGAACCTGATTAAGCATTTGCAAGTTGTCCACCAAAATACACTGTATACTTGCTCAACTCCATTACAGGTAGGTATAGATGGGGCAGAGGAGGTTATTTTCTGGTGTAACAAAACTGTAGGCCTCACTGTAATAAAACAGTAGTCACAACAATGAATTTTTAGTTGTCAAAATATATATTCTGGGGTGCAAGAAGAGGAGACAAATTTGATCATCTCACCACATATTTAAAAAAAAAAAAATCACAATCTTGCAGATTCTTTCTTCTTTCACCTACAAACTGCTGCTTCTTGCATAAAACATGACAATCTTAGTTTCCTAGCAAATACAAATAAAAGTTGTTGCAATAAGGTCTTGTTTTGCTAAGCGTTATCTCTGTCTACTAGTTTCTAGTATTCTGTGATACATTATTATCAGTAATTTAAACTTAGCTTCAATTCAGATTGTAAACCTTTGTGTCAAGGACTATGACTTCTGTATATGACTAGTGCCTAGCAAATAATTGGGTGCTTTGGGTGTTGCCACAGCACAAAGTAACAAACAAATTACACACTTGGACATAGCTTGTGTAATTTGTGTATGCTGATTTGCTTAATAAGGGCCAGAATCGAAGAAAAATCCACGTGATTTCAGTAGGAAGTATGTGTGTCTGTGAATTTACGGAGTGTCCATGAGTACTTTGAAAATTGCTTATGTTTCTAGGAGGCTTTGGCACAAGCATTTTGGATAGACTATAAACGCATGGATGACCCAGACTGCTATTTTTACTCACTGTCTCGAGAGCTGGAAAGCAAGCGTGATCGGATGGCTCAGCTACTTCAAGAAAGTGGACTAAAGCCTGTCATTCCAGATGGAGGATACTTTATGATTGTCGATGTTTCTACATTAAGTTAGTATAAAGTTTATTAAAAAGGGTGTCGAAAGCAAATATAGTTAATCTGAAAATGCAACTTTCATTTTAAACTATTTTCTCATTTCCTGTTCGCGTAACGTTGTCAGAAGTACTAACTGGCACTGAAATTTTGTCTTTGACCTTAGCCTGGGAGGTAGATTTTATAAGCTTCAGCAAAGCCTTTGTTTGTGATCCTAACTACTGTCCGTGTTTTACAAAGCTTTGACAAGGTTTTAAGGAGGATAAAAGAGGTGGATAAAAATTTCTATTTTCAAAAGGTCTATGATGATGAAAAAGTTTGAGAGCCAAGCACCCAGTTTAATATCCTGAGTTCATACCATTTGTACTTTCCCCTTTCTGTTTTTTTTTGTTTGTTTTTCTTATTCCGAAGTCATACCCTGAAGGCTTTTTGAGGCATTCTGATTTCCAAACACTGTAAAATGCTACCCAAATTTACAAAGCCTTTTGGAAATTCAGGTTGTGGTAACTTTGGAGGAAGAATTCCCACAGGGGAGCATTTTCTAGTTCCACATTTTTTACTACCTGGTCCTAATGACGCTTGTCATTCACACAGAAATGTTTAAACACAGCTGGACCTCGCAGTGCCACCATGTTTCAGAAAGTTTTAGATACCCCGGTTTCACAGATTAGAAAACTGCAGTTGCAGTGTTTATTACTGTCCATGCAATAAATATACTCTTCAGTACCCTTCATTGCCCTGATCTCTCAATAACCCAGACTTGAGGACTTCTTGGAGTACTGCATGGCTTTCTTCCAAGCTACATGTCTGAATTTGCTTTGAATGGAGAGCAAGTGCTCAGGTCAGAATGGAAAGGTTCAATCTGTTGCTGTATTTTCATCGTTACAGTATAATTTTTAAATTACATTTAAAAATAAAAGCATACGTCTTTATTATGAAGTATTAACTATAATGAAGTGCTGTTAATGAATGCCTTCCCAATGGAGTCTAGGAAATCTTATAACACGTTTGTTTTAAATTTAATTGTTTTAGATGTGGATCTCTCTGATGTAGATGAGAAACAACCTTATGATTATAAATTTGTCAAATGGATGATAACATCTAAGGTAAGGTGTCTTAGTCATACTCTAGGTTTAGAAAGGCTTTTCTATTGAAAGCAAGAGCAGTGCAACCGTATTTATTAAGTAATGTATTAGAAATATTCCATTCAAAATATTACTTGGTGTTTATAGTAACTACTGATAATGATGTGGCTAAAATATTGCTAAATATGGTGAAAATGTACCTTGTAGGTTTGCGTTATGTCCCAGCACTTTTCTTTCAGTATACTTAAATGCTAGTTGTACAAAAGTACCTTTGAAAAGTACCTAAGTAATTTGAATTTACTTAAGTCTAGCTAGCGCATACAAAACTGAATCTTGTCTTTCCCTCACATGTTGGGAGGGAGAGTTCTGGAAATGGAATAGTAAAATCATCATGCTCAAAACATATTGTTTTTTTACATATATAAAATAAGCAAATAATATTTCTGTTTTATGTTTCAGAAGCTGTCAGCAATTCCTCTTTCAGCATTCTGTGGTCCTGAGACAAAAAGGCAGTTTGAAAAATATATACGTTTTTGCTTCATTAAGGTAAATTTGTGTCCTGGGAAGACTTAAGACTCCTAAAAATCAATGCAGTACAGAAATCTGCGAAAGACTGATTGTTACATTTTGCCCAGAATCTCCTGAGTTGGATGGTTTTAGGAACAGAAAGTTAGCTTGGTGTAAAATTCAGCACAAAGTAGGTTCAGCTGTCTTTTTGCTGAGGGGCTTTAAGCCATAAATGTGGTGGCACGGCTAAGGGCAACTAGCAGGAAACAACTGGGTGGGTAGGCCTTTTTTAGCTTACTTGATTGATTTTTAAAAACATACTTGACCAGTGGGGGCAGTGAAAATGAATGACACAGGTACCACTATCAATTAAGGTGAATTCTGTAATCCAGAACAGAGAATAATTGTACAGCAGAGTGGTATACCCCATGCCTATTCAGTTTCCAACAACAAAACCAGTGACCAGGTCACCTTCAAGTTTAGCTCACTTGCCTGAAAATACATAGGGTTTCACATGAGCTCCAATTACAAAAGAAAAAAAGGAAGTTACCTTACATGTTTTTGTGAACTGGCTGACTTTTGCCATTTTGTGAGCACCTCCTTTTCACATATTTTTCCTCCTGTTGAATCTGTTCTTGAAAGAACTGAAAGACTTTGGGGACAGATACATACACTTTTGATAAACTCGCAGCCCTAAGATGTTTCCCAGTTGTTCTGTAACAGAGTCAGCATAATGGAACATGTGCAACTCAACTGTTCTAGTATAAAGATGGGAGCCTTAGCTTGAACCAGTAATGAAGGGGAGTTTCTGCTTGTGTTACTTAGCTCTTTTGATGAGGTATAAAGACTATGATACAAACTAAGCCAGTTAACAACCAGGATGAAACTTGCTGGTTGTAAATGTGGCTTTCCCAGGATAAACAGCACTAATCATGTCAAGTTAAAGACTATTTGTATGACTTACCAGGTTGTAGCCAAGCCATACAGCTGGCCAGTGGATAGATTACCCATATTTAGAGGGATTATGTTTAAGTAGTTCACAGCATAACTTGGTTGCATGGAGATTTAAAAATCCCAACTGTACACATAAAGATTAGGGAACTATGCTAGCATGTCTCTGAGTATAAAGCTGCCAAGTACATCACTTCATAAATGCCAGGCATTTATATAAGAAGTATTGCTTTCATTAGATTTTATAGTATGAATGCTGAGAAAATGTTATATTTTAAATATATCTAATAAATATTTGCAAGGGATCAGCATTGAATTCTTTGTGTAGTCTGGATCTGTAGCTATAACTGTTAATGAAAAGCTGACTGACAGGTATTTACAGGATGCAAGTGAAACTGCCAAATATTGATTTGGGATGATACAATCATGACTGCTGCTCTCTTTTCAAGAACTCCATACTTGCAGTAATAGTGATATTCCTTGTTTTGCAGAAAGACAGCACGCTAGATGCAGCTGAAGTGATCTTGAAGAACTGGAATAAACAGACAGCCTGATTTTTCTTATTAACTCTTCCATCGAGTATAATTATCTAATAGTAGGGTTTTTTTAATTGCAAATTTAAGAACAAATTACTTAATACAGTACAGAGTTAATATGGCATTGTAAATAACTTTGTGCTGCCACCTGCTGAGGAGTCAAAATGATGATTTACTGAAATATGTATAATGCAACTCAGAAGTTATTTTCAGTCTTTTCAAAATCATTTATGTTTTTCCTAAAAAAAAATAATCTATGGGATTCACTTGTTTTAGTGAAAGACAAAAATTTGTAGGACTCTGTGTAAAATAAATAGACGATATAGGAATTTTAAAACTTACAAGAAAGAAGTGGGAGATGTTTTTGGTATGAGGTAGAATAGGAACTAGGGGTGAGACTTACACATTGTGGTTTGTGAAACCCAATAGCCTGCAGTGGAGGAAAATTAAGATATGCCTCATATTAGATAATTGTAGTGCCTTTCTACATACATACCTACCTGCCCTGTCCATGCACAAATTGCATCAGTTTACATAAAGTGATTGAGTTAAATCAATACAGTGTTTTTACTATAGGCAAGACTGAAAAGTGCTAAGTTGCATAATTACTATTTTATTTTCCCACAATAGTCATGTGTGCTGTTCTGAAGGTATTCAGTCCTCAATAAAATTATAAAAGTGGCATCTAGAATAGGAATTCTATTTACTCATTTCTACCTATTTATTTATTACGTGGATGAAACTGCAAAGCAAAATAGAAGACTTTGCTTTAGAGGCTCCATCACAATCGGATGTACACTGACATAATTAATCCTGTCACCCTTTTTCTTTCCATGTTCACAACAGTGGTGACTTCACACTAAACTTACTTCAAACTCTTTAGATCTAGGGGGACCGTGGGAGATGGGCCTAATATTGTGCTATGGAGCTCAACTAACTTTGTTTCAAGCTCAGTTGATGAAGGACTGTTTGAAAAGAGATCAATATGGAGAATTCCTTTCTAGTTGCCTCCTATTTCAGTTCTCTCTGTGATCTTTTCATCTGTGGATGGTTTTCCCACTAGCAGAAGCAGTCCAGGTAGGTAACCTTTTAAGGCTGTGTGTTATGTTCTCCATGTTGATTCTATATTCTTCCCACAGGCCTTATGGTGGAAAGCCTGAACAAATTCAATAACTAGTTTTGCAAAAATTTTACTCATTCTGTGATCACACAGCTGGAATCTTAACTGAATTCCATCAGACTGTGACCATGGGCCTAAAAAAAAGTATAGAAACTGGACTGTGAGAACAGCTGCTAGGCTTTTTCATTAGTACTTCTTGGTCTTGGGCTTTTGGGAGTCCAGTAACTGGGACTTCTGTAGTCTTTGTAGCTCTCTTGCACTGCCATTCCCTGAATCTCACCAGAAGATGGTTGGCTGGTATTTTTAAGGTGGTGTGTAGTCTTCGTGTAGAAAAATCAATTTAGTAATTAAAATTACTTAACTGAAATTTCAGCATGAATTTCATGTGGAATTTAGTATATTAAATTCCTGGAGGAACTATTTTTTTTAAGATACTAAATTTCTGTGAAATCTACACTATTTTACAAGGAGTTTAAAATCTGTTCATGTAGGTTGCACTGGAGAGCAGTGCTGTTGCAGGAACTAAGAGGGGACTGCAACAGTCTGTTGAGCTGCATGGTAATTTGGGAAAGAATGTAAAATAATCTATTTTAATTGAAAAGTTTTTTTTATAAAATTAAGCAAATTTTTCTAGCATAAATACATGGTAAAAACAGGCTTCTGTGAAATGTTTGCATGATTATGTGAATCAATATTTTCTAATTTCTTAAGCCTCTGAAATGATACAAAATAATAAAATACTTGAATTTTGGTTTCTTGTCCTTGAAACAGGTGCTTCTCAATGCAATTAAACCTTACGCAAGTAATATTATTTTCATCATTGTTATATATAAAAAGTTGTAAAGATAATTGCATCATGCTTCTCTTGAAGTTAACAGCTGCAGAGCACAATTCTCTAAGTATTTTTTAAACCTCTATTTCTAAAATCTAAGATTTCCCTGAGACAGCTGGGTTGTTAGCATGTGAACACATACATAATTGGGTTATGTGGCCTCAAAACAGTAGTAAGATGTTAAGGGTTCTTCCATTGACCTCTCTTTACAACGTTTTCATGCTCTGTTTAAAAAAAAAAAAAAAAAAAGAAAAGGTCACTGCTTCAAATAGACTTGATGTAACATGCTTATATTACTTTCATTGGCAAATGGGACACCCTGTGTAAAATCAGTCTAGAATATGCATGAAGGAAAAATTATTTGCAGGGCTGAAGCAGAAATTAAGAAAACTATAGCAAAATAGTTTTTCCATTGTTACATTTGACTGTTTCAAATATTTCATTAGTATGCTAATAACTCACCTGCTAAAGCACCTAATTTGAGTTGGGGCACACAGGTGGCCAATGTTTAAAGATAGCTCTGCATTGTGTATAGGTGCATACCCTTACTCATGTGTGCTGGTTTGGGCTGGGGTAGAGCTGATTTTCTTTATAGTGGCTAGTATGGGGCTGTGTTTTGGATTTGTGCTGGAAACAGTATTGATAACGCAGGGATGTTTTTATTATTGCTGAGCAGTGCTTACACAGAGTCAGGGCCTTTTCTGCTTCTCACACCGCCCCGCCATTGAGTAGCCTGGTGGTGCACAAAATATTGGGAGGGGACACAGTTGAGACAGCTGATCCCAACTGACCAAAGGGATATTCCATACCATATGACATCATGCTCAGCAATAAAACTGGGGGGGAGGTTGACGGGGCAGGGCGCAGCTTGGGGTCTAGCTAGGCATCGGTCGGTTGGTGGTGAGCAATTTTTTTCATTTGCAGCACTTGTCTTTCTTGGGTTTTATTTTCCTCTCTTTAATTTTTTTCTCTCTTTTCCTTACATTTAAAAATTATTATTATTTCTTTTTAATTATTAAACTGTTTTTATCTCAACCCACAAGTTACTTTTTCACTTTTATCCTTCCAATTCTTTCTCCATCCCACCGGGGTGGGGGAGTGAGTGAGCAGCTGTGTGGTGCTTAGTTGCTGGCTGGGGTTAAACCATGCCCCTGATGTTATAGGAGCCATTGTATTAGACTTGAGTAGTTTAAATTTCTTTTCTCCTATTTTGTCCAGGTGCTGTAGTGTGGTAATCTTTTTGTTTCATCAAATGTCTGAACACATAAATGCAGCACAGAGATGAATTAACATACCAAGCATAATTCAGCTGCTCTGGCTATTTATTGTTTCCTTCATTTGCTCCTTTGAGGCATTTGACTGACATCTGCTGTTTTAACAAAATGACCGTTGGCTAAATCAACAAACTATTACAAAGGACCTTTAGACATACAAGTAAGAACCAGTGACTCGTTTTCACTAATGTACTGTTCATTGTGTTTGCAAAGGCATCTGAATATCCCTTTGCATTATCGTTGAAATGATGCTGGTAATATTAGCGATGTAAGAATTGCAATTTAATTACACATTTTTATTACTGACAGTAGCTAGCATGACATATTCTGGATGAAATTTTAAGAATGTCCAGAATGACCAATTAAGTTTTAAAATAGGATTATTGTTGTAACTACAGTGATGGGAAAGAACAGATACAGTTAGGCACAGCAAGGTGAACTTTCTGTAAGTTATTAAAATGATCTGTTGTTGACAGAGGCTGTTAATAGTGTTATTCCCATCTGCCACATCAACTACTTTTTTTTTCTGCTGCTTGTGGACAAAGCACTTGAAAAATTGCTGCAGACAGGGAATAGAGAAATGCTGAGATATGATCTACACATTTTTTTGCAATATTTCTGAAAATTACTGTCCTTCTGTGGTGGAAATTAAACTCTTTCAATTCTAGTTCATGAGAATAGGGTCAGGAGGGACCCGCTGTTGACAGTGACAATCAGCAGAACATCTTTTTCATAGAATGGATTATATGAGAAGCCAAGACAAACGCGGAGAGCTTGATGGGACTGACAGTGCTGATGGGGCACATCTGTTGCAGACACTGCTACATACACATTTCAGAGGTTATGGGGAAACTTAATATAGCATGCTGTATTCACATTGACAGTTACAGTGATTTTTTTTTTCATTACTGTTTCATCTTTTGGGTTTATTGAGCATTTGTGAAAACGTTCGTTGCAAATGGAAAAAGAGAAGCTTTAAATTTATATGTTAGCATCTGTATCTTCTAATAGTTCAGCTTCCTTTTATTCCAAAAGGCATATATATTTTTTTAAATCTAAGGAATGTGTTGGCAAGTTCAAACTAGCTTGTTTTCAACCAGCACACAGCATTTCAGTCAGCAGAAAAGTGTTTAGAACTTGTGTAATAAATGAATTTGACTCAATATTAGCAAGTATTAAGAGAACTTTTCAACCCCACTGAATTTCCTTCTTTGAGCTAGCAAATTGAAAAATACTATTGTTATATAGTGGAGATGTGGTCTTAAGTGGTGTCAGCAGTCCTTTGTATCTGATTAATAGATAGCAAATTTACAACTGTTCAGACACTTCAATACTGATTGTTTTAAAGCATTGACGTAATGGCACTTTCCAAAATCTGTAGACCCTCCCATCCTATTAATCCCTCTATCTATCAGTGAGGAGAGGCTCATATCAAAGGAAGAGGGGTTTTTCCACTGTTTTACAGCTTGTGCTTGAAAACCTGTTGTTGCTGCTCAATAGACAGACTAATTTTGCATATGAATCATCTCTTGGGGAGTTAAGAGTCTGGACTGGAGTCCAGTGCTGGAGGGCTTTAGTTTTGCAGCAGTTTTTGTGGGTCTCTCCTTCTCCTTGGCCTGACATTTGCTGCCAAGGTGGGTGTGAGGGGGACAGATGGAAGGGGAGCTGATGGCATCATGCAGGACCGTGTAGCATAACATGGGAAACCCACACAAACCAGCAGGCGTGTGTGTGTCTGCTTGAGTCCAGCTGAGTGTTTGCGCGTGGCCCGTTTGCCAAGGGCTTCCATGAGTCACAGCTGGGCTGCCTGATACCTGCGGGTCCTGCAGAAGGGCCAAGTTTTTCTCATGGTCAGATCAGCTGAGTGGCAAACTGGCACAGCTGTAGTAGATGTAGTGAGGGGGAACCTAAACGTTTCTTATCTTTTCTTCCCCTTTCTGGGAATTGGTCTCTGCTTGGCCTCAGTTCCAGAGCTAAGAACGTGTTGTGCCCCAGACACTTCTGTGCAAACTCCGTCAGTTTTACTTAAACTCGTTTTCTGTGGTATTTCACCAAACTGTTGGAGTTTGCACAGAAACTGCTGAACCTGAGGGCAGCCCTGCTTCGGCACAGCGAGCTGGCTGCCGGAGGAGCTTCGGCAGGAAGGTCTGTCGGCAGCACACGGCCCTGCTCCTCGTGCTCCTCCGCGGAAGGTTCCAGCTCGGCCTCTGGCAGTGCAGGGCTTTTTAAGCCACAGGGGCTGTCTGAGCCCCCGGCCCCAAGGTACCCTGTGTCGCTGGATTTATTGGAACAAGATTCTGGTCCCTAAGCCGCCCGGGGGCCCAGGCCACAGGCTGGCTCCCTGCTCGCCCGCTGCCCTCGCCCGTCCCTTGGGCGGCGGATCCCTGCCCGCGAGCAGGCCGCAGCCTGGGCCTTCAGCGGTACGCGGGGTCAGCTCCGGGAGCGGCCGGGCGCGATAAACAAACCGCCCCGCTTGACGTGCAGGGCCTAGCTCGCAGGCGCCCGCCGCTTGCCGCCTGTTGTCCCTTCGCGCGACCCGTAGCGAGCGCTCGGCGGGCCCCGCCCACCGCTGTCGCTATATAAGGGGGAATCGTCGCACCGTCCCTAGACTTACCACGGGCGCTGCGACGGGAGGGCGGCAAGATGGCGTCCACGAGCCGGTACGGGAGGCCGGCCCGGGCGCTCGGAAGGGCCGCGAGGGAGGAGGCGGGAGGGGCTCCTCCACGTCTCCCTGTCCGCAGCACAGGAGGGAAAATGGCCGCGTTGCGCCTGCTGCCACCCGGGGAGGAACGGGTGGCCGTCGCCGCCCTTGCCTGGCCCCGGTGTTCCCCGGCTCGGCGCGGCTCTCGCTGTTGGCGGCGCAGCCGGCCCGTCTCCGGTTTCCCGTCTCCCAGGGCGGTCCTCCGTGGGGCTCCCAGGGTGGCAGGAGGCCAGAGCGGGCCGCGGGGGGGCTGGGCCTCCTAGGGCTTCTCCGTGTGGGCCGGGTCGGGCGGCCCTCGGGCGAGCGGCCTCGGAGGGGCCGCCCGCGGCCGGGAGTGCCGGGGCGGGGGGGGGGGAGGGCCGAGCGAGGTCGCCTTAGCTCGCCGCCTTGCTTCTTCGTGTCGTTATTAATCGGTAGCGCTCCGAGAGGAAGTGAGCGTCTAGGGGGTTGTGTGGCGATCTGTGCGTTGATGCCGGGGCCCCTCGTTCGTGGGAGCCCGGTGTTATCGGCGCTTGTGATCGAGCCCTCCTCCTGTAGCTCGGCAGTGCCTTATCTTCGTGCCGCTGAGCGCGGCTCTCGCGGAGGGAGGGTTGCTCTCGGTCCGGGGTGTTGCGTGCTGTGAGGCCCTCGGGCGGACGTGGAGCGCCTTCCCGCGGGTGGGCACCGCCTGGGTGCGGAGCCCCCGGTGCCGCCCGGCCGCCCCTCACGCTCACAGCCGCCTCTGAGCCGAGGTGGCGGCTCCCTGGCTTGGCTCCAGGTTATCGGGTCCTGGAAGCAGCTTTTAGGCTCCCACCCTAAATCCGTACGGGCACTAGTCGGTGGCCAGACGGGTCTCGGGCTCCGAATTAGTGTTTTGTTTTCTTTCCCGGAGAAGTATCGAGGTTTTCTTTCAAGTCAGGAATGAAGGCAGGCCCGTGGAGCGGACTGTGGAGCGACTCTATTACTCCTGCTAAACCTGTCCTAGGATCTAGGGAGTGCTTCCTACCTACTAGTCTTACTGAAACTCGGGAGCTCTTTGCTGAGATGGACCTTCACACACGTGCTGTGTGTTTTCCTTCAATATAGTTGGCTTATTATATTGAACCTGTATGTTACAAAGAAGTAGTACAGCATATAGGTCTAGATAAATGAGGTAACCTGGGATAGGAAGACTAATTTTTACAGCGTTTTGTGAAGGTAAAGTCTGAAACAAAACACTGTTGTTGTTCTTTCAGGCTTCTGGATTTTATATCTTTTTTCTTTTGGTTAGTGTGTCGCTTGCCTTTTGCATAATGCCAAATGTCAGATGATTGCACATGCTTTGTCAACAGTTTTGTCTTGTCATATGAAACTACTGGCTAAGAGTAGCGAGAAGGAAAGTTTAAAGAGCTTTTATGTAGCGTTGTGAATATAATTTACATCTGAAAATCTTGTGTGTACATGTTCTTTCTGGAGGCTTTAATATTAATAATGATGTTGATTTTTTGATTTTCATTTCAAATCTTATACTTTTCTGAACAGTCACTGGATTAAAATGTTTGGGTTTTTTTGTACTTTTGGCTCATCAGAAGTACCTAAAAAATAAGATGGAATGCAGATTAGACTGAAATAATGGACTACTGGGTAAGGGGGGAACTCAGGTAAATTTAACTTCTGATAGGATATTTTCTACAATTGAAAGGATTAGAAGTTATTTTTTGGCACAGATTGGGGTTGGTGGGTACCCATGACAAGTTTTTTGTGATCAACTTCCATACCTTCTGCTTTTTAGCTCAAGCAAAATGACTTTGTTGAATATATAGACCCCAGTTGTAAATATTTATTATTACAATTTTGAAACGGTCAGTTTTAACAGAATTACTGAACAGTCACTAGTAGCTTGAATGAGGTATTTAATTTTAAAACGTTTGGTTAGAACCAATTGGTTATTACCTTAGTCAGTGACTTAAAGCTGTTGTGTTAAATAGTGCTAATGCTTTTCAGGAAGTTGTTTCTGCTGTAACTCTTGAAGATGCAGGGGTGTGAAAGAGACAGATCCCTGTTATTGGACGCAGTTGTCACATAACCCCCTTCATGAGCTGATAGTTTTTTGTTAAGATCTCACAATTAACGAGTTGCTTAATTTAAAATAGGACTTTTTCTTCAGATACTTGGAAATAATAAACCACTAGTAGAACCAGTTGTTTTCTAAAAATACATGTTGTGTGTGCACTACTTCCTGAATTAAGGACCTGGTAAGTAATACTGATCTGATTAGCATGAGTGCGAACGCTCATTTGGAATGAGGCAATCACCACTAACTTCTTGGGGAGCTTTGTTTAGTGATAGACTGCGAGTGAGACTACGCTTAATTAAGTCTGTTATTTAGATTTTTGATGTTTTAATTTGAAGTGGTTTTGGTACAAGATATACCACAAAAAATTTGGAATTTAAGATGACCTGAAGTCTTGATTGTCAAATGTAGTGTTAGAGCATTTAAAAAAAAGGTGAAGTTCAGGTGTTTAGGTTAATATTCTATCGTTCAAATCACTGTAAATTCTGTATTATTAAAGTGTTCTTTTCAGCAAGGAACTCTTACACTTTTGGATATGCAACTTGCCTGATTAAAAGTGATTAATACTTTAATTTTTTTTTCTTTTTTCCTTAGTTTGGATGTACTTCCAAGAGTGACTTGCCCAAATCATCCAGATTCCATTTTAGTAGAGGATTACAGAGCTGGTGATATGATTTGTTCTGAGTGTGGTCTAGTAGTAGGTAAGTAGCTATTCATATTTTTATGACTACCATATAACTTAAATCGTGCATGTAGATTTGTTTTCCCACAAAACTGGTATATGATAACTCGAGTGTTAAAAGGCTTTTTCTTGATGCCTAAATGTTTTCTTGTATGATATTCTCGTGGCTAAAAGCTTACTGTTTTGAATAGTCTGTTTTCTGGTAACTTCTTGCATTATGAAAAAAATCAAACTCTTTAAAGATTGAAAATTTAAAATATGTTATAATATTGAATTAGAATATTGTGCTGTCTTGTCCAGTATTCTGTCTTTAATCATGACTCCTGTTTCAGTCAGGAAAGTATAAGAAATGTAATAAAATCTCTTTGTCAGATAATTTGCTTACAAAAAAAAATATTTCTCAGTTTTCCATTAGTTAGAGGTTATCTTCTGCCCTGAAGGATTTCTCTTTATATCCTTGCCAGCACCTGTTTTTGTTAATTACTTCTCCTAAGGCTTTTAATACTATCCAAAGTAAATATGCAGTTTTTCCTCTGGAATTTTGCTGAGCTCTTTCACTTGGTTCATGTGACAGCAATCTCCACAGGCTAAATTGTATTTCTAAGTATATTGGAATATTTAAAATGAAAGGCCTTTTAGGCATTGTCTTTGGAATGAGAAAGAGGGAGAGAATGATGTCATAGAACATGCTGCATATTCATTTTTATGTATCTTTTCTAGGATGAGCATCTTATTGTGCATCTTACTGTCTTTATTCCTTTTGCATGGAAAACTTTTCATGCTCATGTTATGATCATTCTTTAAACCTCATTTATTTCTGTTAAATTTTTTTAGACATGCCATGACCAAAAGAAAATCCTCTGTTTTGAGGGTGCATGTTCAGGTGATTCGTTCAGTGGTGCTAAATATTTAAAATATTTCTCTCCTAGACTGTGGTGATTTTGTTTTGGCTCGTCTTGCACAGAAATAAAAATTTTCATACAGCTGTTAGCATAAAACAGGAGATTTAATAAGTTGCAGTGAAAGTAGTACTAGTTTAGCCAGGTGACTAAAATGTGTGTCTTTTGTTTATGCAAAAAGCAAACTTCTGCATAACTTATTAAAGTAAATGTTAAAATATTTAAAGATGAGTACCAGTTTCCTCTAAAATTATGAAACCATTTAAAAGGCTAGGGGGAGGATCATTACTTTCTTTGTTAAAAGAAGGGCTGGTTTAAGTTGTGTAAATTCTGATAAAGATAAGTGAATCATAAATTTGCTGGTTTAAAAATTCAAATGTCCACAGCAATGTTTCCTATTGAAATATGGTAATAGGCTTCCAAGTTATTGCTTAAAAATAGTTTGGTCCGTGTTCAGCTATTTGTGTGGCTGCCGTAGAAGTTGAACCAAAGTTTAGAAAAGCCCATCTTGAGCAGTTCATAACTTTTGAGATAATTCTGGCTTTATAAGAGGAAAATGTTTTGCTTGATATGTTTCATTTTTAGGAACTTGAGAGTTTATCAGAAATCTCACTTCAGGTACCTTCTGTTAGCTAGTCACAAGGAATTCTTGCTTTAGAGATTTACTCTCTGTTCTCTTCTGAATCAATAGCATTGGAGATTTTTTTTAGTTCAAGTTGTCAGCATTTTTGATGAGCAGAATCATAAGAATATTAGTACAAACTTTTGCTGAATTGAATTTTTAAAATGTGTTTAAAATGGTCTTAGTCCTCTTTACAGCCGACACAACTGGTAGGGTAAAAACTGTTTTTTCTTTAAGCATGCAGTATTTTTTAAGTAGGCCTTTCTATGGATTTATCACTAGAAGGATTTAACACTTTTGTTGTGCTAGTTGTTCTTGTTCTGTCTTGCCTTCCTTCAGCAATTTAGTTCACCTGCATACGTCCAGTTTGCTAGCTAGGGTATCTAGCAGCTAGCTTGGAAAACCAGTTAAATCGGATGAAGATAAATAATTGAAGAGTGCATGACCAAATAGAAGTGTGAACATTCAATATTTTCTCTTCTGGTCTGGTAAATTCAGAGGAGGAGAAAACCAGATCCAATTCTTGATGCCTGTTTTCTGGAGATGTGTGTGAAGTAGGTATGTTTTAAAGGGGTGAAGACAAAATTTTGTTTCCAAAAAAGAAAACTTTTATGTATTTGTTGCAGATTCCGTGATACATGTTCCCTTTAAAAGGAAGTGATTTCATTTCCTCTTCTTACATAGAAAAGTCGTGGATTTGTGTTTCAACATAAGTCATGATGTATAGCTGATGTGAACAGGGCCCACTGAGAATATGTTTAGAGGTGGGCTGAAAGTTGGTGAGATCTTTATCACTGAAGGGGATCAGTTAGAACAGTTAAAAAACCCCAAAGACTCAATATACTCTGTAGCCAAAGAAATAGTACAGGTTTGTTTAAAAATATTATGATTTTGGTGTCTGCAGAGCACTGCCTGTTGTATGTGCTGAATTTGTGCATTTATTTTACTGTTGTAAAGTACACAGTGATGTGACTTCACTTTTTTTATATGTATTTTTTTTTAGTACAATTTGGCTGAAATCAGAGCAAAGAGTCTTTGACTAAACTAAGTGTATTTTCCACTTGATGTTTTTCTTGCTGTGGCAAAGGACTAAAGTTTCATGTTTGTGGAAAAAGTGTGAGTTTATTAAATGTAAAACTGTGTCATAGGATAGAATAGCTGGTGCATAGATAATTTTCAGGTTTTGTAATCAATATTCTGGGAATCTGAGATGAAAGCCGTATTATTAGTATGCTGGTTTTGGCTGGGGTAGAGTTAATTTTCTTCATAGTAGCTGGTATGGGGCTGTGTTTTGGATTTGTGCTGAAAACAGTGTTGATAACCCAGGAATGTTTTTGTTATCGCTGGGCAGTGGTTACACAGAGTCAAGGCCTCTTCTGCTTCTCACCCCACCCCACCAGCGAGGAGGCTGGGGCTGCACAAGAAGTTGGGGGGGGACACAGCTGGGACAGCCAACCCCAACTGACCAAAGGGATATTCCATGCCGTATGATGACATGCTCACATGCTCACAGCTGGGGGAAGAAGGAAAGGGGTGTGTGTGTGTTTGTCTTCCCAAGTAACTGTTAGGCCCTGCATTGCTGGAGATGGCTGGACACCTGCCTGCTGATGGGAAGTGGTGAATGAATTCCTTGTTTTGCTTTGCTTGCATGCGTGGCTTTTGCTTTCCTTAATAAACTGTCTTTATCTCAGCCCATGAGTTTTCTCACTTTTACCCTTCCGATTCTCTCCCCCATCCCACCGGGGGGAGTGGGCAAGTGGCTGTGTGGGGCTTAGTTGCTGGCTGGGGTTAAACCGTGACAATTAGTATTATGGCTGAGGTTGCATTTATCAGGTCTGCAGCCGAAATGGTGAAACAGTTGAAAAGTTGGGGGGAGCAGGAGGCTAGGAGAAGAAGGAGCTGATCTCTTCAACAGTTGAATTCCATGTCTTGGGCAGAGCTGTATGTTGGAACTACTGCTTTTTAAAGGGATTTTTGAGAAAGCTTTTTAATCAATGTTGTTTTGTACTCATAGGTGGTGTTCTTTGTGTCTCAGTAAGATTGAAATTTTAAGTTAAAACCAGTATGCTGCTTTTTCTTTGCACAGCATTTTTCACTTGTTCTAAATAAACTGTGCTGTTTTGCTGTGCAGTATTAAAACAATTAAATCTTGTAGTGTCAGTATAACTGAAGCTGGTGTCTGTTTTATTATTGCTTCAAAGTACTGCTTCAGTCTACTAAAAACTCTCATCTGTCTTTTCACTGTTACCTTTCCTGGGTTAACTTGTGTTCCGTCTTTTCATGGTAACTGTTTCCAACTTGTTAACTTTTCCTCCTGCTCCTTTTGCATGAAAGGCAGTTGAAGGCCTAAATTGCAATTATCCATCAAATTTTGATCTTAATGTGGATTGACATGCATCTGAAACTTTACAAGTCGATGTCCAAGTTTATCTGCTGTCATAAATCTTGTGTTTATTGTACATACTTTTCTAGGATTTATGGTACGGTAAGTGTTCATGTGCTGGCTTGAGAATTCACGAACAGAGTTCCTAGGGCTTGGAGAAGTAGTTAGTTCTGTGTTCATTTAAAATGTTGACCGTATCTCATTCTTCAGACAGACTTGGTGGAGGGAGAAGCATTTTGTTCAAGAACACAAGGCTAGTAAATCCTCCTTCTTGACAGGTAAATATTTTGCTTGCTACCTTTCAGGCGGTAAAAAAGGCTGGAAGTCAGCTGATATGAAGGGGCTGAAGAAAGCAGAATTGAAGTGGAATACAAAGCACTGAATTTTCTTGATGTAGCAAAGTGGTGAGCTGAATTTCAGGGGGGAATAAGAATGAATCTAGTAGCATGTACAACTGTGTAGCATCTCAGCTAGGTAGGAATACCTTTCTGATCTAAGATTCCTCTTAAACTTCTGTACAGTTTCATTAAATGTCTTAAGCGTGCAGGAGTCGGAGCAGTGAGGAGTTTATTTTCAGCATTTAGTACCTGATCTTGTAACTGGTTAGCTCTGCTTCAGTAGGCAGGTATGGCTTAGAGAAGAACAGTGTTCTTGTATGGAGTCTTTTTTGGATAGTCGTCTTAAATGAAAAAGCAGAAGTCTGTCTTCAGCTGATGAGAATCCTTGGACATGTATCAACTTGTTAAAGCTTTGAATCAGATTATGACCTATATTCAGATGTTTGTTCTATATTCTGTGTATAGCTCAGTGTTCAGTTAAAGAATTTTGGGGAAGAATATTCAATAGCTTGTGGTGAGCAGTAAGGCTGTTATAAAATTCTGTCAGAATATTTGTTTGGCTAGTGCTTCTGAAAAGTTTGAGATCTAAATTGCACATCTTAAATTCAGGTATAGTCTGTGAAGAATAGATAAGATTTAATTAATACTGCAGATATTTTTGTTCTCTACAATATAACAAACGAGTAGGAAGGGGTTTCGTGATTGCCTCTCTGCTGGCCAGTCCATTACTCAGGATGTCTGTCATTAGGGATAAGATTGATTGTGTCTATACATAGATGCTTGTTTTCTGAAAACCAAAGAAACTTTTTTTTATTTTCCCCAGCTGTTGGTAGTATCCTGTAAGTGGAGAAGGTGCTTAAGTATTTCTGACTTGGATCCAGTAGAGGGCAGTTATGCAGTTACGTCTATTCTAGTATCTTTATCCCTCCAAATGGTGAAAAATCTTTTCATATTTGGGTGTATGTTCATAGTTACTTCTTTCTGTGAGTATTATCAACATTTAAAACTAAAATGTAAAATCTAAATTTAAAGTGTTACTTAAATAGGCAAAAATCTTTAGATATGGATGTGTATTAGCGCCTTATATGTGGTTACAGCTTCCGCACTTGGTGTCCAGAGCACTAAAAAGTGTCTGACAAAAGTTAGTCCGTGCAAATAAAACTCTTTGCATCCACAGGAAAGCTAATTATAAAGGATGCTGATACTTAAAGAAATTCTGAATAGTTGACTTTTGCATGAACATTCAGGGATGCTTGATTTACACAGGGAATTTGTAATATGAAGAAAAGTAATTTGCTAGCCTTTTTCAGTCAGCATTTCAAATAGTCTGTGTTTTAATCCTAACCCATTTCAGCTTTAAGGACAACGGTGATAGTTCTAGCTGTTTCAGCAATAATGCTTGTAACAGTGGAAACTTGGACTTTAGATGCCAAAAGTTGGCATCTTTAATCAGGCTTTGTAATAAGCACCGCTCTTAGCATGAAATTTCATGGAAGGCGGACAAGATTTTTCTAGTTAGTGGGTTCTAGGCTGGGAACCAAAGGTGTCTGAGAGACACTATGAAGAATGCTTCCATTAGTTGAAGTACTAGATTTAACTAGTGGAATAATAGTAACGTTTTGAATCAACCTATTCAGGGAATGTTTTTTTACTGGCTTCCTTACCAGATTGGCAAAGTGATTTAGGGCAAATAAGGGCTAGAAATGATCTGAACTGCTCTGATGGAAGAAGAGTCCAAAACCTCTTATTTTTGTGATGTAGTGTAGATCAGGCACAACATTTTTAATTGAGATTCTGTAGTTTGGAGCATCCTTTGTGAGTACTCGAGCTGTTTGTCTTTTAAAGGCCACAAGTCCTGGAGAGGTGTAACTTCAACTGACCAGGCTTGTCCACCAGATTGTTTAACGTTTCTACTCTCATTTGCTTCCTCCAAAATTCTTACAAGTTGATGGTTTAGGAAGCCTGGAAGTCCTTTTAAATTTGTCATCATTTTGAAATGCAGGAGCTGCTAAGCCTTTGTTATTTTAACAGTCATTCACCTACAGTGCTATACTGTCTGTTTCAATTCATAGTTGCCTGTCGGTACTGGTATGATCTTGCTGATGTCTGGAAACTAGTTGAAGTCTTCTGGGAATTTTTCTTTTGTTTTTGTTTAACATCTGAAAGTCTGCTCAGATTCTGTTTGTAATTTCAGCTGAGTGTTGTGAATAGGCTGGTGTTGCTGTTGGTGGTGATGCATTTGTGGTGTTGACAATTTATTGAAGATGATAACTTTTTGTAAAAAGAATATTACTATTTTACAAAAGGCTGGAAATTTTGTAGAAAAAGCTGTGACTGTAAAATTGTGTGGTTGTTTTTCCCCAAGAGTTTATTCTTTGGTAACATTTAATACATCTGGTCTTAAATAGAAGTTCTAAAGCTGAAGACTGAAAAAAAACAGTTGAGTTCATATTTTGGAAGCTATAAAGTTGAGTACTACTGTATGGGGGCAGTGCGTAAACTAATAAATAGAATGTGAAGGAGAAGATATCTGGAGTACTGTGTCTAGCGCTGCGCTGCTCAGTACCAGAAAGATAGAGACTTGCTGGAGCAAGTCCAGCAGAAGATTGTGAAAGTGATTTAGGGACTGGAGCATTTTCCATACGAGGAGAGGCTGAAAGCTGAGACTGTTAGCCTGGAAAAGAGAAGGCTCAGTTCAGCCTGGCTTTGTGCAGTTACACATCTTCACAATTCTCCTCAGCTTGTAGTCTGCTGCCTAGGTTTTTCATTGTAGTTTTTCTCAGCACCTCATTACTCTGGTTAATAAGGAGTTGATTGAAATTAATTGTAATTCTATATATATATATATTTTTTTTTTGATTTGGCATTGTAAAATGCTTTTAATTAGAAGTATAATATGTGTGCTCACTAGATGGCAGCAGATTCTTTAACTGTAAGAATGAAACATTCTGGAGAAACAATAGGTGTTTTGGTACTTTAAAGTGCAAATAAACTTTAATACGATATTTATGTTAAGATTAAAATATTAGTTGTTAATATGTAGAACTTGATGCAATGTATAGCTAACATAGGCGCTCCTCTGGAAAAGACTTAAGAACATACCTTCTCAGAACTGTTTCGGGACTGAATATGGAAGATAACATTACTAGAGGCTTGAATTTCATCCTATTTCTTGTTTTGATTAAACATGTTCAATTTCCAGCTATATTGTCTTCATATAACAGATAATACAAAATGCAAGAAGAGAGTCAAATACATGTGTATTATGAATTATTGCAAGTGGAGTGCAACATTAAAATAGCTAGTATTATTTCTCTATAAATATGTAATTGCAAATCCAGGGCTTGTTGAGTGAAAATATTTTCCTTTAAGAAATCAGTTTCTATTTTTAGGGGAGGAGTAAACATACATAATTTGTGATGTGTGGCTGTTTTAAGCTAACTTAAAAAAACCTGTTCAAAATGATATTTTAATTTTTGATACTGACCTGAGTTTACTCTTACATTTCTGCAGCGCATGCTCTTTGCATTTGGCAGTTGTGAAGAAAAGTAACCTTGGTCTGAGGTTTTCCGTTCTGAATAACAGTTCTGCATTTTACTAAATGAGCTTTTCAGATGGTGGGTAACCTGAGTCAGTGAAGTTTGCAGTGTGTATTTCCACTAGAGCCTGTGTGTTTGTCTATTAGACTGTATTTTAAAGAGTAACTGAATACTGGAAGAATGGTTTACAAAATTAAATGGGGCAATGGACGAAAAATTCCTGTGTTCAGAAAGATGCTTCAAGGTATCAGCCTAGAGATGGGTTCCACAAAGGTTTGGTCATGTAAACTGCATTTTTTGTGTGTACTTCAGAGGAGGAAGCTGAGGAGGTGAACTTATCTGTCTGATGAAAATTAAATAAAGGAGTGTCTAATGTAACTGTATCTAGTGAAGCTTATTTTTGTTCAAAAGGACTGCATCAAAAGGAAGTAGTGAAGGCAATATGCAGTCACTCCCATACTTATCGCAACTCACCTCTGCCAAAACCAATATGATAATGATGTGAGAAAGCAGAGACTATCTTACAAGGTACTTATTGGGAGCTTTTTTTTTTACTCTGATGTTTGACTGTCAGACCTGTTTTCCAGGTGCTTCAGGAAAGCCCATCAGTAGTGTATGACCCAGCAAATTCAGTTTAGCACTTGAAATGTTAACTTGGGACCAGTCTTCAAGGCTGATTACTTACACTGCTTTTTGTAAGACTGACTTTAGTATTTTACGGTTCTGTTTTGATCACTTAGGGTGGGGCTTAACTGCATCTGTACTAACATCACAATTCCGAAGTGTTTTTTATGTTTTGAAGAGTTCAAAATAATAAATGCCACATTTTTTTTTTAATTGAATGGGATAATTAGCTGCTTGTAGCTGAGTATATTTTCCATCTATGGAAACCTTTTGGCCTATTTGTTCCATTTTTGTTATTATTTCTAGCTTGTGTCATGCTTTTATAGAAGCATTTTGAAAGGTGGAATGCACTTCCTAGGACCTCTGTATATTTTAAGTAAGATGCTGAGAGTATACAGAAAAACTTCTTTTCTGCAATAGCAGATTTCTTGGCAAAATAAAGATATGTGCATACTGCATCTTAAGTACACAAATGCTTTATATTCAGTGATTTGTTCTACTTAATCTTTTCTCACTCTGAAATAGTAGGCTCAGTCCTCTGTTTGTAATACGTTTGCCAAAGCAGGCAGTGATATAACACTTTTTTGTTAGAGCAGGAATGGTTCATAACTCACAAGAGGCAGATCCCTGAGTGAGTCATTTAGGTCATTCCTACTTGTGTGGAAAAAATATTACATCATTGCTCTGTACTCGGTGTTCTATTTATACCATGCCAGAATTTTAAGTACATTTTGCTTTTTTTAGATGCTGTAAACAGTATTGGGGGGTTGTCTTAAAGTAAAGTTACTGCTAGGCCATAGAAGGAGCATTACTGAATCAAGTATTTACAGAGAGACCAGGAGCTAGAGGAGCATGCTGTCTGCTAATTTAAGCTTGCAAGTAGGGGGGAAGACCTTTGTAGCAGCACGAAGGGATCTATGCGTTCTTTTACTCTGCTATAGTCTTAACCTTCTAGTTCCTGATGATTTTTTTTTTTTTCCTCCCCTTCTTGGTTTTCATTAGAGCAGTAAATAAAGGTGGAGCATAGCTATGAGCATATCTGGCAAATATTGATGAGAACACCTCTAACCTAAACTTATTCTTTTGGGTTGTGGTGACTTCTTATGGTTCATTCACAGCTTTAATTTTCAAGCATATTCCTTGTATAATTTTATGTTGAGAATAAAGTTCCTCATTCAGAATAAATTCCGCCCACCAAGTAACTGTGCAGCTGCACCCCTTTGTCCATTGCTCTTGTATTTTCACCAGCTTCATATCTTGTATTACTGTTGTTTGCAGAGTGCTTTTACCTGTCTGCTTATGTTTTCACTAGGTTAAATCAGCTTCTGTGGTTTCATGCTAAGACTTCCATACCGGAAATTTTTCTTGCAGTCAATGCTACTTATTTTTTGCAGACATTTCTTTCACATCACACTTAAACACTGATAAAGGTAGTGAATTTTTCCTCAGGTTTAGCAGAGCAAGGTGACAACTATATTGAAGTTTGTTCTGATATCCTACACAGAGCTGTAATCTGCTTTACTGCAAAACACTAAGAAAAGTATTCTTTTTGTGCTTTATGGTACGTGTATTCTTAAAAATTCTATAATATTGCCTTGGAGGCAACACCCTTGAGATGCAGCTTTTACCAGACCTGTGAATAGAATGAACTGCACTGCCAACAGTGGGGGGTGTGGGTGGGTTTTTTTGTGTGGTAGTCTGGTTTTTTTTGTTTTTTTTTGTTTGTTTGTTTGTTTTTAAGATTGTATTGTGATTACTCTGGGGTTTTTGCTTGCATCAAAATGTTGGTTACAGTTATTTCTCAATCTGAAAAGTTTCAGTAGGAAAGGTTTAGGGAATATATATATATATATACATATATATGGTGTGTTGATACTGTCAAGCATAAATGGAGTTGGGCAGGGTCAGACCTCCCTTCAAGAACAAGAATTGAGCTGTAAAATGTTGTTATGGTGGGTTAGAAGGTGGCATATTTCAGAGTGCCGAGGACCTAGAGCTCATGCACAGAAGTGATTTACTACAGCTTAATGAGAGTACGCATGACAGATAATTCACATGTGCACTTTGAACACATGGCAAATGTGAGAGAACTTAAGTTACAATAACTTATTTGTCTAAGCACTGAGAACCATAGGTCCATAGGCAACCATGACCTCCAGCTTGTAATCAAGGTCTTGATTCCTCTTGTATAGTGAAGATCCCATGATATTCTTTAAGGTTAACTGTAACTCTTTGTGTTTGGGATGCATTTCTCTAGTTACTTATGTCTTGTGTGCAGCTCTTGTTGCATAACACCACGCCCCCCCCCCCCCCCCCCCCCCCCCCGGCTTTCAACTTAACTTGTAAATCCCAGACATTTTGGTACATTGTCCTGCAGGTTACTGTTCTGTTTGGGAATGCTAAGAGACTGCCTTCTTATAATGGAGAACTCTGATGTGTAACTTAGTGTTTAATTAAATATTTCAAAATGTTACATTAATGCAGACTGTTGCTTTCTGTGAACTCAGGTGACCGGGTCATAGACGTAGGGTCAGAGTGGAGAACTTTCAGCAATGACAAAGCAACAAAAGATCCATCTCGAGTCGGGGATACCCAGAATCCTTTGTTGAGTGATGGCGACTTGAGTACAATGATTGGCAAGGTAACACTTATAATGCTAAATTTTACTAAGTTTGAGTGTTTTTGTCAACTACATGTTTGTATGTCTATAGGGAAGTTATTCAGAGAATGTATTTACAAAGAGATTTTGTCTAAACTGAACTCTTACATTGCAATGGTGTGTAAAATGTGGCTCTTCCCTGGTGGTAGCAGGAAAGGGCTGACCTCTTCAACAAAAGAGAAGTTTGCAGTGCTGTGGGGTTACTTGCCACTCTTTGGTATGCTGCTATAAATAGAAAAGCTGATGTTGCAGTCTTTTAAGAAACACTTCGACTTAGCCGTGTATATTTGAGATGATTCTGAAATAACAGATGCTTAGTTTTGAGGCTTCAATAGCTAGTATTGCCCAACTTGAACTATCATTTTATGTAATAAAATCTGTATCAGATTCATATTGGAGACCCGGAGATCTACGTGGATGTTGTACATGTTCCTCCAGTTAATGTTAAAGCACTAAATGTAGAATTCTTTCATGGTGTGAGTGCTCCGGAAGAAAGTATTAAATGTATATTTGAGTTGAAATTTAGTGGTACAGCCACTGTTTCTGTGCTGTTTCCCATGAGAGAGCAAGCAAGATTAATCACGCGAGTGTCCTCCCTTTAATGAAGTAGTGACCCAGGTAAGGTTTCATTATGGTACTTTTGTGTTATATTTTTTTACTGCAAAATCCAAATTGATTTTTGTGGATTTCTTGAATGTTTCCTGAAGGGTGGTCCAGTTGCTGATAAATAACTGTTAAAAAAGTATTGCAGCTTTGTGTGTTGTGGTACATTCACACCAGGATTTCTCAGAAGTTTTTGTTCCAGTGATGTTGCTAGATGAAGAAGCAGACATACCTAAATATACACTGATATGTAAAGGGGAGTGTGCACCATACTTCTCAACCAAGAATTCTTCAAAGAGATGAAGTTGACTTGTGAATACTGGTATGGACAGCTAATCTTTCACCTTTGGTGAAAAAGAAACCTTCTGTTCAAAGGATTGTCCCAAGTAGATGCTTCTGTTTTGGACAACTCCAAGCATTGCTGCCCACCAGATTTTAGGATGCCTTATGGTGGCTTTTGGAATCTGTTCAGGCAAACTAATTTCTACACTGCTCCATTAAAAAAGTTGGCGTTGCTAAGTAGCTTGGTGAAGTAGTCCTGTAGAAGTCACTGGAGTTTTAATGTCACCTGTAAAGGTCCAGAAAACTCGTAGTTCTTGGGGCCTGGATTTCTGTTGCTGATTTGGTCAGCTGTGATAAAGATCAGATATATGCCCTTGTAGACAGATGGAGAAATGGACTGTTTGCTCCAGGTTCACACTGTTGTCTCTTTTTGGAACTGTGTAAATACAGGGTTTGTTTCTGGGAGCTCAGTTTAATTCAGTAGGTAGGACGACCTTCTGAGCTCTTTTAGAACCTGTGTGTTGGAAAAGACAAAAGATACTTCAGCTAAAGGTAGAATTTGTATCCAGGTGAACAGTGACTTGTGCTGTTAACCCTTTTCTCTCTGGAGGTTCAGATCTTCTTTTAGAATAAGAGGGATAGCAGCCTCAGTGAGAGAATTAAAGACATAACGAAATGTCTGTGAAAGTTTTTCAGTGAAAACTAAGAATTTTCGGAGATGGACACTGATCTAATGAAACAGTTTTGCTGTTAACCAGAACAGCCCAGAATAGGCATGAGCAAACTTGCTGTAGCAAAGAGTGCCATTAGTGAAGACAAGATGTGGGAATGTCAGTGTGGCATGATTAACCTATGAGAATTGTGAATAAAAATGTCCAAGTACTGGAACTACAGGATCATGTTGGAGAATGTAAAAGGGGCAGTCTGTCCTACTGTGGATATTTTATTTGCACAGGGAGGAATTGCAGAAGGGACACATAATTTTCTACAGGAAATTGGGAATCTCTTTGACAAATCAGGATGTGTTCTGTACAAGAGTTCCTGTGTTTGTCTTGCCAGTGAGCAGGGGCTCTGGGATGTCAGCTCATTGATGAGAACTCTGTATCAGGAGCTGCTTTTTTTTCTGTCATTTGGAAGGATGAGAATGGCTTGTATCAGAAGATGCTGAAGAAATTTCCTATCGGTGCAGAAAGGGCATGAATTTTACAGAAAAAATAGCTAAACCAAGGAAGCAGTACATTTCTCAAGCAGTCTTCTGAAGTCCTTGCCAGCAGTAGGCTGGGATTGACCTAGATATGCACAGTGGTTGAACAAGGGTGAAATTGGTGTAGTCATGAGGAAGATAAGTAGTATCCGACAGAGTACAGAACAGCCTTCATGAATTCCAGAGGATGAAGCAGGGTAAGATTGTATTTCCTCAGTTAACAACAAGTCTGAGAATGGCCTGGAGTGGACCCCAGATTTGTGTGCTAGAGATTGCTTTAGCCTTTTGCATGGGACAGGGAACAGATGTATTCCCTTCTGCCTGAGGTAGTGCTACAGATAATAGAATCTTTAAAACAACACCACCCCTGCCCAAAACAAAAACAAACCAACAAAAAAAAAACCCCAAAAACACCACCACCACCAAAACCCCACCAACTCCAAAACATAACCTGTGTTGTGGAAAATCCAAAAGAGAAGGACATTTATAATTCTCATGGCACATCGTGTCAGAGTTTTATTGTAGACTCCTGGGAATGTAGGTGGAATTGGAGTCTGAACCGCTTGCCAGTTACAACAGTAAAGTTCTGGTGACTGGCTGTTGCCTTGAAATAGTAGAGGAAGGGGTCAGTTCTGCTTCACAGAATGGTTTGTCACTCTTTCCTCTTTGAAACCAGGAGGTGCTGCTTTGGGACTCCTTTCTACTGGAGGTATGTGGTCCGTATCTGCTAGCAGCAAGAGAGGCTGCTTTGCCCATGCAAAGGGTTTAGTTCCTAATTGGTTTTAGTACTTAAGGGACCCATCTGTCTCAGGCAGCAACAGCCTGTGTTGGAAGAAGGATTAATTTGTCTGTGGAGAGGAGGATGAATAGCATAGTTGGCTGTGGTGGAAGTGGTTTGCGTTCTTCAGGCAGATCTTCAGGATAATGGCACAGAACTGTATCTCTGAAAGTAGATACCGTGTGCTGCAGTTGATCTGATGGCAGTGCAGATCAATTGGAGATGTAGTGACCTCTGGCATTAGTTGTGACTTGATTGCCAGAATATTATAGTTATTTCTAAAATCCTCATGTAAAATTAAAAAAAATAAAATTAACTGAACAAGCAGGTCCTAGATTTGCCTTGATATAAAGAAAACGTTAAATTTTGCTACTTATCTTGTGGAAAAAGTTGTCTTTTGTTACCCTTTGTAGTTAATCTATTCCTTTTTGTAGTGGGCGCAACTACAAAAGAATTTAGGCTGGTTGAACAAGAAACTAATGCAATCTCCTGGTATAGAATTCCTATCCTTTGATCAGATGCCTCTGGAACAGCCAGCTGGCTGTTGTCAGACTGCATGGCCTGGATCTAGAAACGCTATATTGATAAGCAGTGGCAAGATATCAAGGGCTGATGATTGAAAAAAGAAGAAAAGATCCATCAGACTCTATAATGAGGTAGTTGTACTGTGCAAGAAGACTGCTGGATCTGGGGGCACTTCTTGGTACTGTGGATAACCTCAAGTCAATTATGTGGATGATGGTGATTTTTCTACTTTCTGCTATTAAAGAGGATATACTGGGGTACAAAGCTGTTGGCTGCCAGCATTGTGAGCCTAACCTCCGTTGAGCCCCTTCAGAGATTACCACTGTTTACTGGACTGTGTTTTCTCACTCTAGCTATCTTTGAGGCTGTTTCCAGGATCGTATTCATGAGGTTTCTGCTCTGTTTGAAAGCCAAACAGGTGGAATTCCTGACTTTTGACAGGTACCTTTTTTGCTGAGATGGGAAAGATACAAGTAGATGTCTCATAAAGGCCACAACAGTAAAACACACAATCCTTAAAAATCCTTAAAGTCTGTTTAATTTCATTTAAAACTGTATGGCTTCTGTCTTTTCCACAAAGGGAAATAGACTCCTGACATGGTTGTCAAGGGCTGAAGCCAGTGAAGCATTGTCTCTCTACTGAAAGCTCCAGAAAGAAAGTAGATGGTGCATTTAAATAGCAAATGCAGGAAGAATTGCTGTGGTTTATTTAAGTGGTTGAGATGGAAGAGTATTTTCCAACCCTTTTATAGTTGTGAGCTGTATATTGGGTATGACTCTTGGAGAGTGCTTATACTGACAGGGTAAACCCCTTTGGCTAACAGTACTTGCCTATAGCTGTATTGGTAGTTTCAATATACATAAGCAAATGTTCAAAGGAAAAGGTAACCATAAGTACCAGCAAGAAAGTAAAAAATGAGAGATTAAGGAAAACCATTTAAAAACAAAACAAAAACCTTTTAGGTGCTGTATAGTGGACCAGGGAAAATCCCTGTGGTGAAGGGGAATACTTGATGGCCCCAGGACAGAGCAGTGCTTCTTGGTAAAGGACTATCTGGTATGAAGCCTGAATGAACAAGGACTGGGGACTTGCTATCAGGGTTGTTAGGCCTTTGTCTGTGGTCGCTCTTCTGGCATCTATAAGATTTTGAGCACATGCAGTTCCTGTAAGCATTTGTGCATGGCGCTCACCTAGGAGTCTGTGATGCACATGAATGTTGTAATGCATTGCAGGGAACAGGGATATGAATGATGGCCAGGGAGGAGCCTTTTGACCCAAGATGTGTATGTTTTGGGCCAAGGGAAGTTGTTTTGGCATAATTTCTGAAAAGAAGGTCTAGTGTTGCAGATAGGTTTGTAATGCTCTTTGTGGCCTGAAGTTTGTGCTTGATTCTTGCTCTTTGTTTACCTTTGAACCTTACTGGGAATCTTTGGATAGTTGGAGGTATTCATCCAGTAAAGGAAGTGGGATTGCCTTTGGAGCAGCCCTCTGCTGTGTTGGTGCCAGGGTCATTTCTGGGCGGTTCTTTCATCTGAAAGGATGTTTGAAGGAGTAGAAAAAAAAACCCAAGAACAATCTTGGAATTGGCATCTGTCATAGAGGGCCTATCGAAGGGGCTAAGGAAACTTGTGAGGGAGGGTGTTTTGTGCCGGAGTCCTTGGTTTCCACAGCAGTATCAAAGTGTGCGTGTACCACAGATATGGGTCTCAGCAATAGAGGTATCCACCGAAGTCATCAGAAATGGATGTAACTGGAGTCCTTGGGTGTGGGGAATTGGAACAGTGTAAGTGAATGGTCGAGAGTGAGTGTTATTAGTGTCAGCCAAAGAACATGTATTAAATGCAGATGTGCACCAGGGAGAGATTATAGAATTGGAGGCTGTCTTAAAATAGAAGGACAATTCCCAAGAACATGGATCAGGAAAGAATAAATGAGCTCTGACTCCATCTGGGCAGCTCAGAGGAATACAGTGGTGCCAGGGTGTGGTCTGCCCTTTGTTCACTGTGTTCTGGCCCCACCTTGTACCACCCAGGCATCCTGATACATTGCTGAGTCTTCAACCTGAGAACTTTTGTGTGCAAGTGCTGGATGTGAATAGCCAGGTTAGCAGTCAGTTGTAGATCAAGATCTGCTTTATGCTTACTGGTTTTGGCAAAACAGAACAGTGTAGTGGTCTGTGTCTGCAGTGGCCATCGTATCAGCTTGTTTAAATGACCAAATCTGTCTGCAATGAAAGTTGGATCTGCAATGAAAGTTGGATGCCGTTGCCCAGCTAAATTGTTTGAAGGTCCCAGCAAGAAATAAATGCTTGCCGATTCAGGGAATCCAAGTTTCTACTCATGACGTGGAATTGTTATGAAGAAGTGTTTTGCACTTGAGAGAACTCATGGGCCCACACACTGTGACAGCAAACGCATAAGTAGACAGTATAAATTATGGACATTGCTCTTCTGATCTTACAGGCTATGTTGTCGTCATCAGCTAGTACTAATCTGGCACGGCATTATTTGTTAAAAGACGTGTTTCAGACTGATGGCTAAGTGAAGACCTTAAACATTTTTAGACCCTCTTAGTTGGGCAGAATTGATTGTATATCTAACAGAAGTATGCAATCTGCACTATCAGTTGTAAGGTCCAAAAAAAAAAAAAAACATGTTGGAAGTTTGTTTTGAAGTTGTAAGGTTGAGTTGGTGACTCTTACTTCTAAGACCTCAAGCTTTTCTTTAAAGAGGTCTGTTGTTTTCCTGTAAAGGCAGAATATATGGATATTTACATTTTGCCACAATTAAGGCTTGCAACTGCTAGCAGGCACAGCATCAAATTAGTTTTGAATAGGTCATTGGTTTGGATGTTCTCTTTGCCCATGCCTTCATTTTCATATTTGAGTTATCATTGTAACAACTGGTCTCCAGTTGGCCATAACATTTTGTTTTTCTGACTCGCCAGTCTGCCACAGTGCAGATGCAGCCCAGTTGACATATGGGTTGCATGAAATCTAGTCTTGGACCTCAGCATTGGTGACAGGAGTAATGAGTCACACATTGGCTACATATTATTCATTTTATTCTTTAAAATACTGTTACATTAGGAAAGAAAAATCCCTGCATAATCCGTGGAAATCAATTCACTATTTGAGACTTGTGTGAAGTATAGAACCTGATGCTTGAAACAGTGCTCGATTGTATGATTTACTCAGTGATGTTTATTTACACAACTGTTCGAACTGAATGCCTTGTATTAAGGTGTATAAAGCTGGAAGGTGTTTGCTCTTGAAATGAGGAGGAAGTTGCTTGTGTTTCATTGACAATAAAAATTTTTCTTTTCAGGGCACAGGTGCAGCAAGTTTTGATGAATTTGGGAATTCAAAGTACCAAAATCGCAGAACTATGAGCAGCTCTGATCGTGCAATGATGAATGCTTTTAAAGAAATTACGAACATGGCAGACAGAATCAACCTCCCTAGAAATATAGTTGTAAGTTCATGTCTCCCTCCCTTAAATTGTTCTGGCATTGACTTAGTTAGCATAATATAATGAGCACATGAATTTTTGATATTGCTGCTAATTAAATGGCCTAGAGTTAATTAAATTTAGTCTTCTTACTTTGAAGGATCGAACAAATAATTTATTCAAGCAAGTGTATGAGCAAAAGAGCCTGAAGGGAAGGAGTAATGATGCTATTGCTTCTGCTTGTCTCTACATAGCCTGTAGGCAAGAGGGTGTTCCAAGAACGTTTAAAGGTAAGTTCTCAGTGATACAGATTCAATTTTGCTATGAAGTAAAGGTCTAGTTACTGTCACTGTAGGAGGTTGGTTTTCTCATTCCTGGACTTTGCTGAATTGGTTGGTCTCAGCTACAGCTCACCTTTGGGGGGGATGATAGGAGGGGGTCTGGAAATTTGTTACATTTGTGAAGTGAGTAGGCTCTCAGGCATGGGATTTTTGGTCATAATGCATTAAAAAAAATTAGCATTTGAAAGTCATTTTGAGTGTTGGTGAAACTTAAAAGGTATTGCTTTGACTGGAGGGTGATGGGGACTGTTGTAACTGAATTTGAACCGACAGTTCTGCAGTAAATATGTGCAACTCTTCCCTGACAGGGATGTGGCTTTTTTTGGCGTTGAGTACTAAATTTCCCTTACTAAGCAAGCTGTATTAGTTAGCTCCTTAAGAAAAATGTGCCCTGACTGAAGTGATTTGGAAGTTTCACAGATGTGCAAAGCTTATTTAGTGATGGTGGCCTTCATGACATTGGCCTTCTTTGTGGGTCTTAATATAATGAGAATCAAATTTGATTGTTTTGGGGGAGCAAATGCTGTCAAGCCTAAAGTTTAATTTTTACTCTTTGTTTAGAAATATGTGCAGTGTCCAGGATTTCAAAGAAGGAAATAGGCCGGTGTTTTAAACTTATTTTGAAAGCTCTCGAAACAAGTGTTGATCTGATTACAACTGGAGACTTCATGTCAAGATTCTGTTCCAATCTGGGTCTTCCCAAACAAGTACAAATGGCAGCAACACATATTGCCCGTAAGGCTGTGGAATTAGATTTGGTTCCTGGGAGAAGCCCTATCTCTGTAGCAGCTGCAGCTATTTACATGGCATCACAAGCTTCTGCAGAAAAGAGGACACAAAAAGGTAAAACTTCTTTTTTTTTTTTTTTTTTTAAAACATTTTTTGTTTTTCTCCTTCCCCGTGTCTTGCTGGTTGAGAGAATTCAGTGTTGTTGTAGAATTTGCGTGAGGTCTGTGCAAGTAATGATAAGCTGCTGTTCTAACTGCACGCAGCAAGGATCAAACCAGGATCTCCCACTCCCCAAAATGAAAATTGAGTAATTGGCTGTGCTCAACATAAACTTGAGTTCACTTTCTTCCAGCACTATGAGTTGGATTCTTGAATGCAATAGACCAGTGCGTTCAAATGAGCATAGTTTTAACCTTATCCATGCTAATAGTTGCATGTGTTACATTCTGCTGCTCTACAATACTCCAAATGCAAACTGGGGGACAGTTGCAGGCAGCATTATGGCTTTAGATTACATTGAGTCTTTAATTATTCTAGCAGCCAGGGAATCTCGTAAATTAGTACATGTTCCTTGACTTCTTGTGAGCCTGTGATAAAGACTGGAAGTGGTGGGATAGCAGGCTTGGTTGTAGCTCACCTTTGGCATTACTCTCTTCTGGCAGGGTAGCGTTTAGGAAGCCGGTTCAGAGCTGTTCTTGAGTTTCAGAGCAGCACGGATCAGCCTCCAGGGCTCAAGAGAATGAGGCCTGTGTGTGGGCGGTGCATGGGGAAGGAAGGGAGCTAAGGCTGCGGTGGTTAGAACTTGGTGTGACAAGTGGATCCAAGTGCTGGTAGCTGGCTGTGAAAGCTCTGTTGATGTGTCTAGTCCAGTTCAGGTCAGAAATGTTAAAAATCTAGCAATTTCTTAGTGGAAAGATGCTTTTAGGTAAAGAATAGCCTTTATCTGTCAGGTTGTGGTGCTTTGTTCTGCACTAATCACTACTTATTCTGTCCCTGGAGCTTTCATCATGTTGGCAGTTTCCTGGGCATGTGAGTGATCTAGAGCCCAAGCAGTACGCAGCCTTCATCCTTGCTCACCTTGAGCTATTGGATTATGGCTCTTAAGAGTGATTGTTAAAATAAACCTGCCTGCCATGGATACAGACATGACTCCATACTGACTTCAGTGTCCTCAGACCATGCTGAAGGCTTTCATGCAGTTCAAGGTTTAAATTTCAAACTTGGTTAAATCTGGAATAAATTCAAGTTTCTGTGCATCTCAAGTGTTTCTTCAGCTCATTAAACAGTGCTCTGTGCCTCTGACTTACTTCTCTGTGCATTTTAAAGTAAATGTCTTTCATGTTTAGCTGAAGGTATCGCTTTTTGTCTATGCCTAATTTTTTTGCTGGTTTTGCTTATATTTAATTAAAGCACAAAAATGATCCTGATGTTGATGACGATTTATTAGAATGTTGCTACGCACATGTAGAGTTTGCAGTAGATGTTTCTAATGACTTTTGCACTCTTAGCCCTCTGCCAATTTGAAACTGATACTATTCCAAGATGGATAGCTTTAAGTTGAATTATGGCACGTGAGAAGACTTATGTATGCAAAGTATTAGTCACCATGGTTAAAACCCTTTTTACCAGGCTTTTGGGAGAGTTAGGAATGAAGCTAAGTGTATAGCACTTCTTGATAAATTATGCTTGCTGGTTTCTTCAGTACAAATGGCAAAAGTAAGAACTAATCACTTATCTGCTTTTTGTCTTAGAAATTGGTGATATTGCTGGTGTGGCTGATGTTACGATTAGACAATCGTACAGGCTGATCTATCCTCGAGCTCCAGATCTCTTCCCAGCAGACTTCAAGTTTGATACCCCAGTAGACAAACTACCACAGCTGTGAAATTGCAGAGGGTTACTTTTAATTTCTATTAAAAAACAAACAAACAAAAACCAAAACCCAACCCAACAACAACAAACTTTCGGTTTTTGCCTATAATAAAGGATGTACAAAGTGTTAATATTGAGTCTTCATGTTGTGGAACTGGAGGATATGGAGATGGAGCGTAACTGCTGGAACGCAGCACACATTCCAAGGGTAAACAAACTCATTGTGTGGCATTTCGTTATGTATATATTAGTGGAAGTAAATATTTAATGATTGTTGCAACAACCTTAATTTCATATTGTTGAACTTATTTAGATTTCTTTTGTAGGGATCTAGTAAGATGTATTTTGGAAAATCTAAAATATTATGTAATTCCCAAATAAACTCTTTTCCAAAAACACTTACCATCTTGTTGATATGACTGCAACTTCACATGCACATACTGTTCCACATGCTGAGAACTGGAATGCAGTCCAAAAGAATGGTAGAGTTAGCTTCATACTTATAGACTTGGTCACAAGGCTGCTTAAATGCTCACTTTCTTGACAATTTTTAATCTCTAGTGTGACTTTAGTATTTGTAGTTAGCTGTACAGTAGCATGTGGATGACTTAACCCAGAATGCAAGCAGTTGTTGAAAAGCAGTTTGAATATTAGCACAACTGCTGCTGAAGATACCCAAATTCGTTGTGAAAGGGTTAGTCACATCCTTGGCACAGTCTCCCTCATTTTCACTGATGTGTCTCTGCTTCGCTTCTGTGAATTCGACATAATGACAAAGCAGCTAAAGAGAAACATAAGGATTCTTAACTTTAGTTGAATTCCTGACATCTTTGTGATGCTTGGTACTGTACAAAGGCAGGTAAAAAATATTTCTGGTAAAAGTTTCTGTTAAATGTTCTGGCCTGTCAGTCCACCCTGCAGTCTGGCTGGCCAGTGGTTAAGCTTTTGGCACTGTTATGTTTGAAGTGAGCACTTGCTTGTTTGAAATGATGTACCAGGTGCTGAGGAGTGAAGGCCAGAAAATATTCAGCCCTCCCCCACCTAACAGCTTTGAAAACTAGTTGCCTCCTGACAGTGTCCCTTTGTGTGCAAAGCAACAAATGTACTTAACTGGGAGTCTTTGGGTTCCTGAGTTAATTTTGTATCACAGGTGCAAATTCATTTTAATTACCAAAATGAACAGCTGAGGGGTCAGCTTGCTACACATCTGGCCCTAAGCCATCCAGGGGGAAGGCTGTGTGTCCAATGCTAATAGCACTAATTGTCAATAGCCCTCACTCTTTTCTTGCTGGTTTAGTTTTAATCCTCTTCTATTGAAATGTGGCAGCTCAGCATTTTTTTCTGTAAACAAATAACAAAGGCTGTACAGTTCTATTACACCACTGAAGCTGTTGGTTGCAGTCATGATAAAATCTGGTGCAGATGTTAAAGGTGGTGTTCTTAGTGGTCTGGAGGGATTGTATTCTCATGTATTTCCTTAAACTTTGTTGCAACATTTTCTGTTACTTGGGCTTTCCCTGTCTTGCTCTGAGCCACTCTGTCTACCTCTGTGCAAGAAGGTGTGATGCTTTGACTAGGCAGGGCCTGACCTTTAATGTACTGTTACAGGTTGGAATCGCAAAGGTGAAAGTTCTTTTACTGTGAGTGTACTTTCTGGCACAGATTAGTATGTTAAATCTATGGCATGCAATGCAGGTTAAAAATGGCTGAAACTTAGATTTACAATAATGCTCTTATTTTAAATGCTTTCAGGCATTATGCAGGAGCACTTGACATGTGAGTGGTGAGCATTTGCAGTTGAAATTGTCACATACAGCAAAAGCTGTCTGGACTGAAATTTAAATACGTCTCTGCAAAGCTCTGGAGTGCAGCAGATGGAGGCAGGGATGTACTATCCTGGCTTGACCCTGCCTCTTCCTGCAATCCTGCAACCAGTTCCTGTGCCTCCCTTGGTGTGGAGATGGTAGTAACTGTGCAGCCCAAAGAGGTAGAACTCAGAGTATGCTTGAAGGGGCTGTACATTGTGAAAACCAGTTACCCCTGGTCCCAGTAGACTATGGTTAATATCCAGAAAAAAAAAAAAGGAGTGTAACTCTCATTTTTTAGGCAGTTATGACCCCTTTACTAAGCTGCTTTGATGAAGCCAAGGAATTGGCTTTCCTTAGAAGCTTCTCATGCAGAAATGAGCTCTCCTTGTTCCTGACTGGAGCACTTCTTGGCAGTGTGGGGGATGTCTGTGTGCAGCTGTGTGTACAGTACACCAGCAGTTCTTGGGCTTGCAGGGATAGGTGTGGGGGAGCTGGAGAGGAGGTTGTTGCAGCTCTGTAGCCTGTTTTTAGCTAATTGCTACCTTCTTGTGTTACCAAAGCTAAGTGGTAGCAAAGGCTGTGTGACAACTAGACCCTATAGTGAAAGCAAGGAGACTAGCTACAGTTCAGGTGTTAATAGGTTTTGGGTTCTCTGCAAATGCGTGTGTGTTGTTGCTGGGAGGTGGTTCAGCAGTGAGCCTGGGAGAAGACAGGAGTGCTGAAGGATTGCATTCCCCACACACAACAAAGGCAAGGGCATAGCATCTTCAGGTACCTCCTATGTTAATTCAGCAGCAGTTTAGACTAGGTATTTGAAACTGTATCTTCATTTGGAGCCAGCCCTTTCTGGCAGGATTGCTTAGTTAGGTATTGAACTGAAGCAGCTCTAGGCTATGGTCTCATGAAATTTTAGTTTGTTCTTAAGAGTAAAGATTTCTTTGCTAAATGCATCAGAAAAGAAAGCTTTGTTCTCTGCTTAAAGAACAAGCTCATTGAGGGTTGGGTATAGGTTTTTGTTCGTTTACAGAGCTTTCCTGTATAATGGGGGGAAGAAAGAGACTTATAATGGAAGAAACACCCAGGAGGGGAGTAAGTGTTGTCTCCCCATGTGCTCAAAGGAAGCCTATGACGGGAGAATGCTGATTGAAGCTGGCCAGACTTCAACAGACATGGTCTTCTGCTCCCTTCAGAAGGGCTGATCACCCAATCAAGGGGAGGCTACCTTCCTCCAGCCTCAGAAAGAAGGTATGCTCAGAGATAATTATTTATTTTGTTATTTTAAAAAATGAACGGAAGTACACTAAGCTACCACTAAGAGACTGGGTTTCTATAAGTCCCTTCCTGAGTCCAAGTTCTTTTCTGAAGTTACCTGTGGAGAAAACATGACAAATCACTTCCAAGAAACAGCAAAATCATGTTTAGGACACAATTTACAAATTACTCTATTTAGAACTTTAATTTGTGATATTAATGACTGCAAAACACTTAGAATGACATTTGTTAAAGGCACATTTCATTTTAATGCATAGTGTACCATTCTAAAATATCCTAATTTCCTTACAAAGTGCTTGAGCAGCCACATACAGATAAAGTATAGCAAAATATATTTACAATCTAGGGTTTAAAATCTTAATCTGCCTAAAAATATTTAAAAAACTACAGAGATAAAATTAGTGCTTTCTTTCAGCTTAACTGGGTGAAATTCCCCTGCCCTCTAATTTTTATTTTTTTTTTTTTAGTGATTTACTTAGATTAAAAAAAAGATTTCTGTACAAGACATAGTTACAAAAAGATATTTTTGAGGATACTTTCATAAGTGTTAAGCACCCTGTTAGATGCTCATATATATATTTGGGAACCAAAAAGGGTGAGCTCACTGTACCTCAAAAGTATTGGTTTCAGCTAGATACAGGAACATAATTTGCTTATTAATTAGAATCTGGAAATAAGTAATGCTGAAAAGTTGACTCACTCTGCCCAACATGATTTGTAGCACTGGTAAAGATGCCTGTCTTGTTCCTGCGGGGGGGGGGGAAATGCTTGATTTAGACCTATTAACTTTTTTTTTCCTTGCCTAAGCCTCTCCCCTGCCTGACCCTGCAGGTCTGTCCAGCATCAAGATTTTAAACAACCACCTTAGCACTGCATATTCAAATGGTTTGCATTTCTTCTTTTAATGAATAAAATTACAAATATTGAATTCATTTGAGTGCTGATTTTCACTGTCTTAGCCCATGAACAGCAAACTCCTGGCTAGGATGAACCTCCTGTGAGATTACATATGCAATCAGCTCTGAATGGTACTAGAGCTAAGAACCATGTGGGAAATTGGTTTTCTAAGAATTAATGTTTGCCCACAGAACACCAGATGCCAAAAATAGGTCTTGGTTTACAAACATGCACAGTGTCTGGTCTAAATTATTTTTCAACTTTTGAGGTACAGCTTTTTAGTGTTAAGGGGTTTATAAAATATACACTGTTTTTATCAAAAATATTTATACATTCTGTTACAATATATTGCTTTTACCCTCAGTAACTGCCAATCTAAGTTCTGGAGTTCTGTGGCCTGTATGTATACAAATATTTTTTCCACTCAGAGTTGTGTGTTGTTCACTTGGCCACTGTGCAAAATTAATGAAGTGGTATAATTAAATTACTTGCCTGGACATAAGAATACATTACAACTTCCAAATATACATGTTCACAGCATGTATACATTGAAAATCCTTATGTTTTGTAAAAGTGATATGATATTGTACAGCAGATACAGGATGATCTAGGTGGTTAGATACAGACTGGTTAACTTAACTGTCCACTTGGCGAGTGGGGAAGGCATGAGGTTGAGTACAGGAGTGCATGGGCCTGGAAAATGCATATGCCTTACTCTTTGTGGTTAGACTGAGCAACATCCTTGTTACATTCTTCATATCAACCAGGGTTTTAAGCCATGCTTAAAAAGCTTGAAGGCAAAACTGTTTGGCAAGTGGCTTTGGTAAACTTTCCGGATTTTTCTTGGTAATGGAAGCACTTACACTGTTGTTATCTCAAAGGCAAGGTGTTTAACATTTTTCCTAATAAATACCATAGAAAATTTACAAAACAAGGCATATCTGTTCTCCATACCATTATTTTAAGAACACAAGATGAAGGTGTACATAGAAACGTGTAGTTTTACAGACTGCACAAGATTAATATTAAACTGAAAGCATTTGCCTTCTCCAGCTAGAACCATGTTCTGTGTGAGTGTCATCAGTATCCCAAACTTGTATTTCAATGTGACTGACTGGAGATAAGCGATTACCTAGCTCAAAGTCTGCTTTTCCCACTTAAGGCAGATACTTTAAAAAGCGATGTTATCTGCTGTGGAAGAGTGAGAGAAACAGTACAGATCCACGTGTGCCCATGTGTGAGAAGCTTAATACAGCCTAGGTTCACCAACTCAGCTTAAGAACTCCATAGACCTGCTTTCCAGTGCTCAGATAAAAAACAATGTACAGAGGCCACTCTTCACAAGAGTGTTAAAACAGTACTTAAAAGGATCTTCATGTGATTTAAAAAAACCCAGAAGCTACAGGTGGCACAGAGAGCAATTGAAGGGTCGGTATTCTTCTGAGACAGGCATTCTTGTGAGCCAGTCAGCTGGAGTTTCACAGTGTCTAGAAGTTAACACCAATCAGCAATGTAATCAAAATCTCTGAACATTTCCTGCTCTTCTTCTGAAAGTATCCTTGGTTCCCGAGGTGGAGTGAGGATAGGTGCTTCAGAGGTAAATTCGTCATCGAAATTACTAACATCTTCTCGTCCTCTAATGGTGGGTACAAAAGGAGGCTTCACTTTCTTGGCCAGCAAAGCATTCCAATCTATTAGCTGTAAAATAAACCAATTGATGTTTAGTTTCCTGTCTCTACTCCATAGTGGCCTTAGAAATAATACTAGTTTGTACTTACCCTGAAGAAGTGATGCTTTTTCACATCCTCAGCATCCTTCTCTCCTGCTCCAAGACGCCGCTCTGGATTTCTTCGTAGCAGCTGACAAAACATGCAAGAGATTTCAGTGCAAAAATTTAGAGGCAGGGGGAAGAACTAGGGAGGACGACTGCTACTGTGTAAGAGCCAACACCAAGATTAGATGAACAGTGACATTCATACTGCCTGACCTACAGAAAATTCTTGGTTCTCAAAGAAAGGGGAAGTCAAAACTTCGTGTGTACAGAGCTAGAGATAGCAGTGCTCTTGTAGAGATGCCTGAACGTGTTAGCACAGTTCCACCAGCAGCCTAGCTGTGAACACAGACAGCAGACTCATCTGTCCCACTGCAGATCTTGCTACCTGAGGTCATTTGTGGGGCTAGTGTTCACCACAGATTGAAAAGCATGCTTTTTGCTGGAGAGGATACAGAATTTACATAAGCTAGTATTTCTGGCTTGGCTCAGAAGAGAGATGACTTTGCTCTCTCCTGTGCCCGGCTATTTCACAGCAGTTGGTTACCATGAGACGGTGAATGCTGCTTTACACACCCAGCAAAATAAAAGGGTTTTCTAGTTAACAACAGAAGTTAGATGCTCCTGCTTGTGAATCATGCTGCTGTGAGCAGACCCCTGTTCCGCGCAGAGTGCCGAGCATCAGGGGGGGTTGATACATTCATGATGCAGCCATCAAAAAATAATGTCTACTATATTATGCAAGACTTTCTCAGACAGGAGCAGTGCACGCACAGCTACAACTAGTGAATTGTGAGCACAGAGTTCATGGTACACATATTTTGGGTGCAGTGCAGCAGTCCCCTGTGGATATCAGCATGCTAATTTTCACAGTAAAAATACGCTCCCCAGGTACTGCCTTAAAACTGCATTCTTCCTTCTTTCTGTAGAAAACCACTCTCTCCCTAGGAGTAAGCAATCATTTTAAGCTACAGAATATTTATGCTATTACTTGAATACTTATGTCACAGTAACTACTGTGACATGCTTTAACTTACATGCTGCTGCACATTGCTGAATTGGGTGCTAGACTGATACTCAGTGTCAGACATTTAAGTCAAGAGGCTTCTTCCAAAGGCTTTGAATCACCTCCAGTAGATGCCTTTTATCAACTGTGATAAGCTTCTAACTTAGACAGCTTGTAGCATCTTCTTTAGATAAGTAGAGGCATTACACTAAGGAATAGGACTAATAACAATCATAAACAAAATCAGCTGTTCTTTGCCAAGAATGGGACTACAGATGCCATGTGTACGGTGTTCCCTGCCCCAGTTGGAAAGAAACCAAAATGATTTAAAAGTCTTTGAATTAAAATACGCATGTGACTGTTAATCTACCAAATAGGTCAATGCAGCAGTGTTCTGCTAGGAAAAAAGAGCGCTGAACTTCTCCAGTTTGATACAACTAGGAAACTTAGTTCAGGAAGAAAGCAGAACCTCTAGTGTTGTATATTTTAAATAGAAAACTTGCTCCCAAATAAAGTGGAACGGCCCTGACAATCTTCCTTTAAGGTGACAGGCAGCATGGCACAGCATAAATGAAGCAAGTCTGAAATTTAATTGTAGAAAAAAATACCAAGTATACGTTCTTAAAGTATTTTGTTCCTCACAAAAGCAATTAATTTCCTTAATGTTGGAGAGGAAACAGGATAAGAGGGGAATGCTGTAATATTATTATTATGTTCTTACCCGTCTCATTATAGAGATGGCTTCTGTAGACAGAAAGCGTGGATATCTTACTTCATCATTTACAATACTGTCAAACACCTCCTCTTCATCATCTCCAGGGAAGGGAGACTATAATGAAAGTAATAAAAAAATAATATTAAACAGGCTTAAAAATCACTTACGATTGGAAACAATGTATATTCAGCAGACAGTTTGGAATTAGACACCCTGAAATGAAGACTTCCTTTTCCTGGAGACAGATACGGTAGTTTCCATAAGGAAGACAGAAAAATAAGGCAAGTTGGTATTATCCCTTAATTCTTACTGAAGGACTAGGCTTTAAAAAATGTGCTTTTAGAATTAGGAACACCTAAAACTGGGATCTTCTTTGAACTCTGACACAAGATATACAGGGAAGGTGGAAAGTACGTATCCGTTCTTCTTTGGGACAGCTGCCATTCACAAGTAATGTGGTCAAGACTAATTTGTTTTTGTAGTATCTTTAGCATGTTACAGCTCAAGGGTTTTCAAACTTTTTTGAAGTGGCCTGACCGATGTAGGCAACACCCTACAAGCTTTTTGTCCTTTTTTTTACCTGAAAGGAAGTGAAAGTTGAATGATCATCTTTTTTCAAAAAAGAATAAAAACGATGAGCAAATCTATAGTTTTTCTCCAGTTTTTAGCACGTCAGCCACCACTGTGCTACCCGGGAGATACTATAACAAAATGGACCAGAAGGTAAAGCAATACACACAATGGTTAATAACTAGTAAATAATAATTTATTTATACCAGCTCATTTACATGGAACTGGGGCATTCTGGTTTAGTGCATGTGTGATTCAAATGGTAAACAGCATTACGTTTGGCATAATCTTTCACTACTATCCAGTTTTATGCATTAAAGTTCACTTCCATTCAAGCTACAGGAGTTAAGGAGTTCATTTTCCCTCCAAAAGCATTTGAAAGCAGAAGACTGCTATAGCTGTACGCATCCAAATTTGATGACAACAGATGTGTGCTGGAAACTGAGCTCCCCAAAACCAGATGTGCTATGTTCTTGCTTAGAGACACTGATATTAATGTGCCATTACTGTAATTTGATTTAAGGCATAATGATGTAATTAAAAACAAACAAAAATCTAGAGTTTAAATCTTGGACCAGCTACAACTCATTCACTTCCACAACTGCTGATAATTCAAGCTCATGACACAACTCATCAACTTCTGTGGCATTACAGCAGCTAGTAGCAGGTAAGTAGCTGCTCAGTGTTTAATACTACTTCTTCTTGATGAAACACATTAAGATGCTTATGGTAAAACTAGGTATGCCTATACATACTGTATATACAAGTATTGATACAACTGTGACAGGTAGGGCATATTACATGTTGACAGGCTAGTACCTTGAGTTTTGTAACCTTTTCAACATACATTAGTTTTATGACTCCATTGTATCTTCTAGAACTTACCTCACCCACTAGCATCTCATAGATAAGTACACCAAGACCCCACCAGTCTACAGCTCTTGTGTAGGAAGTTTCTGTCAGCACCTCTGGAGCAAGAAATTCCGGTGTGCCACAGAACGTGCTTGTTCTGTCTCCAAATCCCATTCCTGAAAAGTTACAGGTAATGAAAAGCAAGCAGTATTTTCTGCCACTCTACAACCTATTCCTCCAGCAAGTAAAACCTCTCTCTAGAGCAACTTCAGCTGATACTGTAGTTCCAGGGCCTGCCCTGGAGGCTCAGGCCAATGAGGTAAAAACATTCCCCCATTCTTCCCTCCCATACATGCTTTAGTGTAAGTTTTTCTATCCCTAACTATATGCAGTGAGCCAAATTAAGCTTCCAGTTACACCTTGTCACCCAGTTGTCTTTGCTCGGAAAGATACAAACAATCTTATGCTCTATTTCTACTAGCTAGTAGAAGAAAGTGTGGTACGCTAGTTTAGTCAAACCTGCCTACGATGGATGCTTCTGTAGTGGCAAAACTACGTATAGTAAAGTAAAACATGGAGCACAGTGAAACAACTTCAAGCAAAATAAGCCCTGTATATTTGCAAGAGGGGCACAGTTTGGGACATCAGCACCACAAGGACTGATGTGACACTGCAAGTGGAGGTGCTGCAGAAAGCTTAAGAAAAACATTTATTGCAGTAGTCAGCAAACCAAAGAGCTTTCCTTGTCCTTGTTTCCTTTTGTCATTTATGGAACTTGTTTGTAGCTAAAGTCACAGGACTTGCCCTAGGATATTGAAGACAACAGTAATGTTTGAACGCTTACTGAATTTACTAAATTCCCTCTTAGGCTATCTCAAAGGGAAAGATACAGAGGACAGGCTATACAAATTGGAGAAGGAAATGGACCTTTCTGGATCTTCCCCCTACAAAGGGGTTTGAGAAAGACACTGCACTTTCAGTTGCTACCTCTATTTTATGTCTTCTTTGAAAGGTAGTTTCCAGTAGTGGGACCCCTGAAAGTAACTTCCTAGCATCTAGGCTTCCCTTTGGGGATAAATTTCTCTATTTTAGCTATAGTATACTTTGCATGTAATTACCACATACTTAGAGTTGCAACTATTTCAGATTTAAAAAAAATAGATAATGAATTTGCAAAAAGAGTGAGGTATGGATTATAATGGTACTTGATTTCACTGTACAGTGTCAACGTGCTTAGAATGAGGACAAACACCTAATGCTTTTTCTGCTAACTTATAAAATGTAGCAGTATGCCTTATTCATAAGCAGAGAGATGATGAAGTAAGAATCAGAATAGGTGCTGCTCACAACTGAAAAAAATAAATTAAAAAAAATAGGGCTATGCTCAGATGCTCCTGATATTTCCCTACTAAGGAACTTCCTCCTAGCTCCATGTTTGTAGTCAGAAATGTATTTTTTCCTTCAAATGATATAGGGTAAGTATACACTATATGCATTTGGCAGTCTAAAAGTCTCAAGGAACAGTCAAGAGTAAGACAGACTATAGAATTCCCCTAGAAAGAAAATTGAAGGGCCATTACCTTCTTTGCAAAGACCAAAGTCAGCAATTTTCACAAAGCCTTCTGTGTCCAGCAATAAGTTATCCAACTTCAAATCTCTAAATGAACAAAATTGCATCACTGATGTTTCTTCAGTGCTATTCAGAACAGCTGAAATTCATCTGTTGGAAATGGTCAATGACTACTTACCTATATACTATTTTGTGTTCATGTAAATACTGAAGTCCAAGAACCACACATGCAGCATAGAATCTGTTGAAAAAGTTAAAATTTCAATGGATTTTAGTCTTGCTTTCAGAATGTGAAGTCCATTATTTTTGATCTTTTTGTATTAACCATCCTCTGAAGATTACCAATTGCTTTTTCAGGTACAGATTAGTTTTATACAAGGTCAGAGTTTTAAAGCCAGATGGCAAAAATGCTTAAACTTGCAGCTTTTGAGCTGTAGTATGGTCACTCAGCCTGCAGGATAAATTTTCTGTAGTGTCCACTGCTATGGCATTGAAGGATTTCCAATTTGGCTTATCCTTTCCTTTTTTTAGCCTTATCTGCTATTTTAACTTTTCATTTAGCTTTTTAATGTAACCTTAAAAAAGTATTATAAGCATTAAATACTTGCATATAATTTTTGAATTCAGTGTAGATTCAGGCACATTAAACCTGCATATGTCTTTTTCTGACAAAAAGAGTTAGAATCTCTGACCCTTTTACAAACTTGAACAGTATTTACTGAAATGACATAATGTAGAGGCATGTGGTGATAAAGATCTTGGTTCTTATCCACTGAACAAAATGCCCTTCACTTAATGCCACAAAAAGGAATGGATACTCACACTGCTCTTGGTTCAGAGAAGACATCAGTATGAATGTGCATCATCAGATCCCCCCCAGCAGCATATTCCATTACAAAGCAAACATGATCTTTGGTTTGGAAACAAGCAAAAAGGTTCACCAAGAAGGGATGTCTTACACTATTCACAGTTTCAAATATTCGCTTTTCACACATCAAGCTGCAAACAGAAAAATCAGTAGAAATTTAAGGCTGAATCCTGAACCACAATTTTTCAACTCCCAGAAACTATTGGTGATTTATACCTTATATTTTTTCCTCTGTCCTTCAGGATAAGAACAGAACTTTTTTTGTTTCAAGACAGAGGTTTTAATACTTGCACACACATTAAGCTGATGCCAGCATTTCCACAAAGTTACATTTAGCTTTCACAAACAAAAAAGTAAACCTAGCAGTCCATGAAAATTGTACCCTGCCAATTTTCCTTCCAAATATTCAGACTTGCATCAAGTATTCATTGATACCATGTGACATTAGCTTCAATCCATTTTCATTTTAATTGTATAAAACACATAAAGTGGAAAAACAGTAACAATATTATAGACATTATCTATAGTAATTCCAGATTATTTCTCCTTAAGACAAATGGTTAATTTGTAGCTTATTCTTAATACAGTTATCTTTCTTCCTGCAAGTCAAATGAATGTTCTTGTGCTAAAACTATACAGTTTTGTAACTGCCACTTCACTTCCAAGCAAAGAAAAATCTGAGTTTTGGGGCAAAAAGATTAAAAAAAACCCCAACAGTGCAGCATACACAGGACTTAAGGGAAAATACGATGGACAAAGTATGACAGTATGTTACAGGTTGAGAAATATTATCATAGGTGTTTCTGCCAGTAAAGAAAACATAGTCACTGTCCTCCTGAAATCTGATGGAAGTCCATACAACAAGTAATTAGAATAAAAAATTGCAAGAGAACCAAAATGAAAAACAGGATCAGCTTTAAGTCAGAGCTATAGTACAGGCATGGTAAGAGAGGCACTAGAACAAATCAGCATTCCTGGGCTACACTGCTCCCTCCTTGCCCCAGAAGAAAGACTACACATCTCCAGCAGCCAACTAAGCAGGGAGATGACAACTTGTTTTGCTCTTTCACTGAATTTAACTACTGTTTGTAGAGCTTACAGTTGTGTTGCATGCAGAAAGAAAACACAATTTATGGAATCCATGTATTATATTTTACAAACTGACCTGTCTACTTCATCACGAGCAACAATATCTCCTTTCTTTAAGGCTTTAATAGCAAACATCTCATTTGTGTTTTTGTACTCTGCCAACAGCACCTAAAACAGAAGATACGCAATTCATTTAAGAGCTGTTCTAGTTTTTGATACAGCCTTGACATTTGATACAGCCTTTTGACCTTTACCTTTCCAAAATGTCCTCTGCCCAGTACAGCACAACATCTGAAATCCTTCAGGCTGAATTGAAATCTCTGTTGTGATCTATGTAAATAAAAAAACAGTCAAAAAATCTTCTAGTTTGTTAACTTTAAGAAATATTATTCAGATCAACAGCAAACCACTGCATTTTTACCTTCTATCTTCAGGCTCTCGGGTGTTGGTATATTTTTTGTCTGAATGGGGAGCATCAGGCTCACAGATTATTTCAGGCTGGAGTTTTGGGACAATACTATTTCTGCCATTTTCAAAATCAAAAGTTGTTACTTCATCCTGTGAAGAAAAAAAAGTCTGAGAATTTAAAACTTATTGTGAAAGCAAATGAATGCAGAAATTTTACTATAAGCATGTGAATTTCTTAACACAAGAATTATCTAAGCTAAAATGTTATACTTAAAGATGATACAGATAAGCAAGCTTCTAACAGACTGATGAAACCTATTGCTCCAGTCATTCTGCTCTTTGTTCATAAAATCATTTTCTCCTGAATACTCTAATGATTTCTGGCTTTTGTTTTTTCTGTGGTGGAACCAATGACATGGAGAATTAAACATACCAACCATGGAAACAGTTTGCCACTAAGAGTAATTGGAACATTCTGTTGAGATAATTCTGTAAGTTAAGGGATCATATGCTAAAATATAAGGGAAGAAATCCATCATAAAGATGCCAATATCACAACCTTGTTAAATGGCATAGCCCAAAATTCTTAGTTACTTGCCTGAGATGGCACATCAGGAGCCTTTAATTCAGAGGAAGATTCACATATTTCCCCAAGGGAAGATGCACGGGGTGGAGCAGGTGGAGGTTCAGGCTCAAGTTCGAAGTCCAATTTGGCTACAGGAGAGTCACTGGCAAGAGAATAAGTAACTCCTCAGTGTATAGCAGAGACTGTTTTAATAGTATGAAAACGAACTTAAAACTGCATGTTATGTAGATTTCTCGTAAAACAAGTCTTGCGTGTGTAGATCTGACTATGAAATGGATGTCCAAAATTAAAACATTGAAAAGTCTGCGGTCTTGCAGAATAAATAGATTTGACATATATTACGTACATTAGGGCATGAGCATCTCACCATTACTCTTGCTCTTAAACATACTTAAAAATTGTAAGTATCACCTACCTGGCTGGCAGTGTTAGTTCAGGAATGTGTGCATCAACCACTGGCCCAGTAGCAGGCACCGGTGCTTGAGGGCTGAAGGTGCCAGAGTGATTTACTGTAGGAATAGCTCTTCTTACCAGCCTTCCCCAAGTGGCAATATTAATATTCATCTGAGGAGCTCTGAGAAATGTTTTGCCTGTGGATATTGTGAAAAAAAGAAAACAGAGTGCATGTAATTTCCTTACTTATTACCAAAAGCTATAATTAAAAAAATTTCATATTAATCAGTTTATAGTTTATGAAGAACAAACTGAATTTGTCATATTCCTTCGCAATTCCTAATTACTCACTATTAAATGCTAATGCATAATGAGAAATTCTGAAACAAAACATTTCTAAATGCAATGCCAAATCATTATCAACAGCTTTATTCACAGGCAAATATTAGGTCTCTGTATAAAAAATATCACAGGTCTGTACAATTTTTTAAGCTTTACATATTTATATTAAACAATCACCTTGCTGTTTTGAAAAAATTTTCTTCTGCCTCTGGAGTTTTGGTCTTCTTTCAATAACTGGATTAAAAAACGTAACCTGCAGTTTAAATAACGTGTGTTATAATTCAAGTTTCAGAACAAAATGCATTTTTAAAAGTTTAAGAAAAACTTCTTAGACTATTCTGCAATATAATACTTGGAACTATGCTCAAGTGCTTTGAAGAAACATTCTTACCTCTGCAAACAGAGTGCCCTGCGGTTCAAGATAGAGACACATGCCATGCCGTTGGTTATCCAGGAAATCTTCCAACCTCAGAAACTTTACTGCACACAAAGATCTCCAGTCACGCCAATAAACTGAGATTTCTAATTCACGTGACTGCAACAGGCAACATGTATACAGTAAATTACTTATTAGTAATTGTTCTGGAAGAGTCACCTCTGTACAATCATAAGGTCTAGCAACTCAAGGATCAAGATGCAGAGCTGTTACTTTAAAAGAGTGCCAGGGCTAGCTAGCCATACTGAGCAAGCTCTTGCTAGGATAAGCATAGCATTTCACTTCTGTTCAGATGTGATAGCCAGTGTCCAAATAAAAGTATAAGTGTAAAATTCCCCCAAGAGTAGGAGAGAGTCACAAACAGTCACCAGACTTTCTAAGTCAGCCTAACAAAAGTGATAGTTCAAGTTCTTTTAGCTCAAGCTCTGACAACAAATTTTTACCTGTGTTTAGAAACCTCAGCTTTACTAGTTTTCCATGTTATTTACAAGTATCAATTGCATTTCACGGCTGCATAGTGACATTTTAGTACCTGCATACATATCATGATGCAAGACTTTATACAGTATCTCTAGAAATACATACAGTTTTTGTAACATGGTCGTGAAGAGGGCCAAAAACTTTAAACTAAAAAGAACTACTGCTACATCTTGCTGCTGGGACTTATATATTCTTAAGATGTCTTATATGCTTGTTACAAAAGCTTGTTAAAAAATGTGAAGAATCCTGCAATACAGTACAGCAGCAGCATTGTATGTTACTAAGTTGTTAGAATAGTTTAATTCCATCATGATGCATCAATTTACTGTCTTTAAATGATAGCTGTAGGTTTTAAAAGAAACAAAAGTTAAGGAGGACAGATTAAAAAAATGATGGGATTTGGAATGTGCATTTCAAATACAGAAGGATGCGTGGTCACACCCAGCAGCAGCAAGGTCCTTTTCTGGCATCAAAAGGCATCTAATATTGAGTTCTTAAATAGCAAACATGACACATACTAGGCTTGTAGGAGCAGGTACTAAACTTTGACTAGTTCTAGTCTTAATCCGAGAATAATCAAGGCTTCAGGACTGCACAGCTGCTAATTTTGTTGTGCACTACTTCTAACCGGAACCTGAATTTCTCTGCCTGCAGGTCTAAAACTGCTTCCTTCCTAGATAGAAAGAATCTGGTTTGGGGCTCGGAGGGGTGGGGTGAGGTGGAGAGAGAGCAAAACCAGGAAGGTGGCTTTTTTTTTTTTTTCTTCTCTCATTTGTTTTGAATATGTACTGGAGATGACATTTAGGCTCCTAAAATATACTCTAGTTTTCAGGCTATTTTAAACACTGACGAAAAAAAAAAAATCCTTGTACCTTAAAATACTATGACTATCAGGTATCTAAAAAACAAATGCTTGATTAAACCTATATAACAAATTCTCTTCAAAAGGTGTGAGGAAAGAAACATCAAGTATCATTTTGATACTCGAGTCCTCCAAGAAACATTTAAAGTTCTAGGAAAGAGCTATTAGTGAATTTATTTATTATTCCTGAAGAATTGATCAGCCTGACATGAGAAAACTTTTACAGAAGCACTGTAAAAATTCTGACATAGCTTTACCAAAATATCCAAACTGTATCTGATATTAGAATTTACTGATAAATAATGAGAAGTTGATGATCCTAATAAAAATTTAAACACTATCTGTCACAGGCCAAGAAGATGCTAAGTGTTAGCTCTTGGATAAACACAGTATGTCAGTTTGTAGGCCAGAAAAGGTAAAATTTCTAGAACGCCAGCCCAGCATAACAGGTTAATCCCAGGGAGCTCATTCTGTTAAGGATGGGAATACTTGCACATATGAAATTTGAACATAATCACAGCAGGGGGGGAAAAGACCCAAACCGAACATGTAACTAATCTAAAGAATTGACTATAGCTGTCAATGAAGTAAAACCACATTTTTACCCTGTCTAGTTCCAGTGTAAATTTCTGATCCCATGACTGATTGGAAATAGGTTTCCAGCTAGTTTGACCAACCACAGTGTTATCCAGCTTCAGTACAGCACAGACTTCATCTGTAAGTAAAGTACACAAACTCAGCTTAAATCTTTAAGAGGATTTTCCACAAACAAAAAAGTCTTCAGTAAGTTTCCCTTAAAAATGTAATCTCACATTTAATTGGTTCTTATGGGCATAGTAGTGTTGTGGTTTTGGTGGTTTTTTTTTTTGTTTGTTTGTTTGGGGTTTTTTTGTTTTTTTTTTTTGTTTGGTTTTTTTTTACAATAAATGAAGGAACAAATAAGTTTAAAGCTTCAAATCAATTTGGTATTTTAAATTACAGAACACAGCATGCACATTAAAATGTAAGTAAAAGATATGCATAAAAATAAGAGAAGTAAGAATATACTGAACTGGACAAGTCATCAGTTTTCAGAAGGTTTCTACTACTCCCACTTTTACTTTTACTGGTTCTGCTCATGAAAGATGATCTGGCTTCATTTGGGCTCCAACCAGGTAGCGTAATCGATGTGGCTTTTGATCGACCAGGGACGTTTTCCAAAATATCTTGGCAGCCCATTAGCCTAACTTCCAGAGTACCTGGAACAAGATAGACAATGATTTATCAAAGATTTCTGTTCTTAAGTAAACAAAGTGAATGACAAATGATTGATTTATGACAACAGCTCACATTCTGACCCCTGCAGGGTATAACAGAAATACCAGATGAAATCAAAAGACAGATCCAAGACAGACAAGTACACTGAAAATAAGCATTAGAAGTCAAATATGTGGGACTCAACCTTCTAGAAGGAGCAGCAGTTCACCAAAATAATACAAATTAAGTTTTTGTTCCATGTCTCTGTCTTCTTCACTTGAGAACCTAACTGACTTGCGTTCAAGCTGTAAGCAATGTCACTTTTTACGATGACAAATCTTAAGTTTCTTATTAAAACAATAGATATTGCAGATGGGACAATAAGAATTTTTCATGAGTTTTATAAAGCCAATTAATATTGGATACATTGTTTCAGTAATTAAAATGAACACATTGACTATTGAGACTACGAATTTGTTTAAGGTACATTCAGAAATCACATTTGCCTGCTGCATGCTAAAGTCAAATCTGAGTTAATACATAATTTAGAATAATCAAATTGTTCCAACTTGACTGAATTTGGATTTATAAAAGCTGAGACAAGAGGCTACTCTTCAAAATCTTCTACATCTTTAACCAAATGAGGTACAGAGGCTGCTGTTCTAATTTAAGAGTTTCCTCCAGCAGCCCAGAAACATCTGAATACCACAGATGGTTACTAGAACGGTAGGCTTACCTCATCCTGTATAAGATCACATCTGTAAAACCGTGACACCACTGACACTAACAAAATTAACTATTAGAAGTGATGAAATTAGCTAGTTCATAATCATACTGTCAGCTAGAAATGCAGCTCCTAAATGCAGCGTTCTTTTGACAACAAATGTACTTTACTGTGAAACTTCAAAGTACTCTTTTGTAACAGAAACTTAAGTCAGACTTGATCTAAAAATGGTCTGGCAACATTACAGCCCACAGAACAGACACCAAGAAACCAGTCTGAGAAGAAATCCCATCCTGTAGGGAACTAACAGCTGTAAGTGACAGCTAAGCATTAGGCTATGAAGACAAAGAGATGCTATTGGATCCCAAAAGAGGTTAAAAGGTAAAAGAATACTTAGTTCCCAAATTCTGTTTAGAAAAAAAAAAAAAAAAAAAAAAAGAAAAAGAAATTAATAAGCAGAAAGGCTATAATCTTGTGTAAGGACTGGATGCATTTTAGAAAAGTTCCATTGATGCACTTTAAAAAGTATGACAGTAGCACTGATCTGTTTTTCACAGTGTTAGAGGCAAAACACAAAGACACTGTTCATTTAAATCCAGTTCAATACAAAAGCTCTTTGTGTAGCCAATATGAAAATGAAACTATTAAGAACTTCGCAAGCATGTAGCTCTGTTTTGATAAGTCCTATTAGAAACTGTTCATATGTATTAATAAATCACGTTTAAAGAAGAAGTATTTGTCACTATAATGTATCTGACCCATGATTATGTATTACAGGAAAAGAATAAAAAAAAAAACAAAACCAAAACCAGCTGTTTTAAAACCAAGACACGATACTTCCTGCCCATGGTCCCTGATCATTTGAGATTCCATATGATGAACAAGTTCCCCTCACCACTCTGCAACTTTACAGGGCTCTCAGCTGAGGTCCTGATGCTTTTTACCCTTTGCTACATGTCTTACCAAACCAAAATGGAAGACAAGTAGACTAGCTCCATTTTATTATTATTGCAGCTCAGCAGGAAAGTTCCTCTTTTTGTTTTAAAATATAACCCTGCAGTACTTCAAAACTAAATTCTGGTTTCAGTTATACATGTATAACCAGAGTAACATTGAATTACAGGTTGTTAATAGTTGGTTTAATAGTTACATGTAAAATGTTTTAGGAAACAAAACAAAAACCCAAACCTATCTGTATTAGTAATGCTTACATGACCACTTACTAAGTAAATTTAGTAAAGCAACATACCCCCAAGCAGTCAAAAGTATTTGCTTTTCTTTAAGAATGCTGGAAGGCAAATGTTTTAAGAGTTTTGTTAAAGCATAGCTCAGCTCTTGAAACAGTTTACTTCCAATGAAGACAACAATTCCAGGTGAACCCAAGCTATGAGAAGTTCCTAAGTCTTATATTTATATATAAATGTACTGTTCCCTCACAGTAGGCTCAGTCTCTTAAAAAAAAAAAAGTCTCCATGTTTAATTGCAAGGAAAACAATTCAAACCAATAAACAGAGGCTTCAATAGTTCCATGCACGTTTGTTAGGACCTCCCTCTTTGGTTTAGAAATATAACGCATGTTTTGGTAGCATAAATCTCACCACCTAGGAAGGCAGTGTGGTCCAATGGGTAAAACAGGGACTGGGAGAAAAGCTGGGTGCCTATCTCCAGCTCTGCCACTGACTACTTGTATGAGCAGGGCAAGCCACTTAACCCTTCTGCACCTCAGTTTCCCTATCTGTAAAATGGGGATAATGATACTTACCCACCTTTTAAAGTGCTTGATAATCTAAAGATGAAAGGCGTTAGGTAAACGCCAGTAATAGTGTTCCATAGTTCACCTAACTTAAAGCCAGAACTTCACTTTTTCAATAGGATTATAGAAAGGTCAACAAATAAATCAAAGAAACTTATCTGTATTTTTTTGGCGCATAGACACTTGGAAATTCTAAATGCCTTTATCTAGGAAAAGAACAACAATGAAATATGTCCAGAAAGAAATAAAGTTGGCATTAAAAACTTGTTTTAAACAATTTAATAAAATAAAATAAAATAAGCTCCATAAATCATACCTGTTAAAGCTGCTGGTTTGGACAGTGTACTATACTGGTTTTGAGTAGATATTACACTTTGACGAGGACTTAATGTGGGTGAAGAGACCAATGAAAGCTCCTCTATAATAATACTGCTTTTGGGATGGTTTTTAGGAAGTTCATTCAATCTCTGTTCCAGTGAATACTTCAAAAGGTCCAACTTCTGGCTTGATTCATTAAATCTTGCTTGCGCCTTTTTAAAATAAAAAAAAAATTTGAAAATTGAAATACTTCAATTTTTTTTTGGAGAAAAAAACATTTAAAATAAAAGTATAAAAAATTGTAACAATGTAAATTACTTCTGAAAGTGCCTTTCTGTCGGTAACTTTCCCAGATCCAAGTAATTTCATTACATTTTTTGCACCTTCTGCTACAGCATACTCTATCCTAAAATGATGCCGTAATTCTTCCATTCGGAGTTCAAGAGGGCTTATCACAGGTTTTGCTGCAAAGAGATATAAACAAAAAATCTTCATTGAGGACCATGCCCATGTTTAATTTCTTTAATATTAACCCCTCCCCCACACAAACAGAGGGGAAGGGAGGAAAAAAAGAAAAAAAGAAGAAAAAAAAAAAAGAAGTGAGAGATGCATATTTGGTAGTCCAAAGAAAAGCTTGAGGTATGTCAAAAGCAACAGTGAAATTTTAAGCATCTGCATTTGAAGGAAGAAATAATTGATCAGGGCTTCTAGCCAATATAATTCAATCTAATTGCTAGAGGATGTGAGAAAAAGAACGTGTACTCAGGGGAGTTAAGGGACAAAAGCCAAATCTCCCCAACATCATTCAGCTGACAAGAGGAGGTTTTGAGACTTCCACATTTCTGAACCACGCTCTGAGGATTTATCTTTCAAGCTACTCTGTAGCTAAGTAGATCCCTGATCAGTTTCTGGTAATTCTCCTGCTTCACACGAAATCCCAGGGAATCTGGCTCCTGCCAGCACAGAGAATGTAAGAGGTCCCATACACTGCCTTCCCCAAATGATTTGGGTTAACCATTCTAATGTCCATTTCTTACAGTGTTCAGATTTCCTAAACAGAATTAGAAAGTTTCCTGGACATATTCCTTTCTGTTTAAAGCTCTAAGTGTAGTAGGAACACAAAAAGGCATTTGAAGGCGTTTGAAAGCCCTTTCTAGCTTGAATGCCTTTCTTTTTCTTTTGAACAAATGATACACATAATCCATGTGCTAAGATGAGGTGTTAAAAAAAAAAAAGCCAGAAGTGTCCTAATTGTAAAAACAAACAAAGAAAACCACCCCCATCCCCCCAAACAAAACACACACACACACACACAGAGGTTTTTCATTATCTAGGATATATCGAGGCCCTGATTATGAGCATCGTCATACAACTCCAATACTCAGAAACGCATACGAGTAAAGTTCAAAACTTAGAGATGTACCAATATGCCCACAATTTTATAGTACACTCATGCTATTACAGCTCAAGGGTAATTTTCTTTTTTATTTATTTAAAGATTTCAAAATAAACGCAAGTTTAAAACTACTTCTGAAATGCAGCATGAGTATTTCCAGTCAGGTTGTTTTAAAACCACTGTTTTTTTAATTGTTTTTAAAATAGTTGTTTACTACAAAATAGTTGTTTACAACTCAGTCTAGCCTAAATACCCATAAAGAGAGCAAAAATTCACCTCCATCTGTGCTCCCATTACTAATAATAAGGTCAATCTATTTAAGTATCACAAGCAGGCTTTGAATCTGCATCAGATTTTTTTTTTTTTTTTAGGATAGCAAAAAGATTATATGCTTTAAAGAAAATTACTTGTTATTGTTAAGACAAAAGAAAGCATGCATGAAGGGAGAATGAAGACCACAAAGTAAAAATGCACTGCATAAGGCATAAAAAGGATGATGAAGAGAGATTGTATTTCTCTTCATTAAGCTTAAGGTATTTTGCTTCAAGTCACATGTATTTGGCATCCTAACACACACAGTGGTATGCCTAGTCTCCGATTATTTTTGGTTCATGCAAGCTTTGTCTAACATTCCTACTAGAAATTTATGATAACTCAGTGTGCATATGGGTACATATCTACATGGCATTCTGACATTAATGATTCTTATTTCCTTTCTACTCCATCACCATTATCAAAAGCCAATTCATTGGTCTGGACTGCCTGAAGAATCTGCATCCGTATAACTTCTATTTTTGTCTTGCTGTCCTGGAGCATCTGCTGAGCTGTGGCAAGAAGTTTTCGATCCTATTAAAACAAAACCAAACAAAATTGTAAACTCTTCATGGAACAAAACACATTGAAAAGCTTCAAAACCCACATGCTTTAGGAACAAGAACTAAATCTATGTAGTTCATTCAGTATAGCAGACCAATTCATCTAACTACATTAGGATATTACTGGAAATTAAGTTAGGACAGTGGCATATTCTGGCTGATTATAAGCCACTACAATGGAAACTGTATCTGTTTAAAGCTGAATAAAGGAGGAATGATCTAGCAATGTTACATGTGTAGATTAATGTTTTGTAAGCTGATACTAAAGAAAGGGCAAGATATTAAGTGCGAAAATACCTCCCACCCTATGTAGAATGACTCAAATTTGAATGACTGTATGATGAGAACTCTTCTAACAGACAAATTTTTGCTAGACTAAATCCATATAAAAATTTTTGTACTAATTCACTTGAGCTTGAAATTGGAAACATCAAGTTAGCTTACACAGCACATTATAAATAAGTCTTCAATGTGTTTTTCTGAACAAATCAAAGCTGAGGATTTTTTTGCATTAATAAATACGTAATATACTACGGTTACTTCATTAGCTATTTCATCAGCAGCTTAAAGTACAGTACTTTTCATCTAATAAACTAAGCTACCCAATTTTTGTTTTTCAAAAGCAGTAACACAAGAAGCAGTTTAGAAGAGAACGTTTCTGAAGATGAACTTTCAACTAACTGATAACACCATTTCATTGTCAGGAGCACAGCCAGCCATCCACACGTTTCTTCGGTATACCATTTTTTGTCCTCCAGCTACTGGGAGATCTGACTTAAAATGCATTATCAAATGGTTCTTGTATGTGGAACTGTGCATGTGCTTCTATGGCTGCTGCATGGTGCTCTCTGTATATTCTGGGAATTACCAGATAACTTAAGGGTGATCTGACTTGCAGTAAGAACAAAAAAAAGGGGTATAAGAAAATTTAAGGCAGTCTATTTGTCCTGTCTGTGCAGTACCAAATCAATCACAGTAATTAATAGTAGTCAGTGTAGGTGAGTATCACGCTTGTTATAGCCCAAAGGGTATTTTGGTTAGCTCATTTTGTAGCCACTCTATAACCTCATTAATAAGTTACTTTCCCATGGACATGGTTTGTACTTATATTTTTAATTTTATAATGAAGTTATCAATTATTTAAGAAGTTAAAGAAATTAAATTTTTCCCCTTACCACAACCAAGACACAGAATGCAGTGTAGCATGGGTACCCAGAGCCAGAAATACTGGCACCATCAAGTATACTGTGACAAAAATCAGTATGCCAAGAAGAGAGAAATTTACCTTCATAGAGCTCCTCTATGACCTTGGGCCTAATGCATTACCCACTCAGATATTTTAATGCTGCCCTATGTTCTGCAGGGTAGATACACCAAAACATACACATAAAAAGGCTTTGGCTCCATGGGGAAAAATTGCATCCCCTCTGCACACCATAGTCTCAGAACTCTTGGTTTTAAGTTTTAGTATTAATCTACATTTCAGAGAGAAAGCACTAGTTTTCATATTTTAAGATTCCGTGTTAGCTATCCAATTATTTAATGAGTACACTGAATTTCCTAAATGCCTTCTCAAATTCAGATGTCAACTTTTGAAATAACCACTGCCTACAGTAGAGTATAGGATCTAAGTAACAGATTACAAGCAACTCTAGAATCCTGTATGAAAACTTATCCATGCATCATTCTGATGTATAAATATGCTGTAAGTGTTTCTTTGTCTGTATCTGCACCTCTATTTTTCATCTTGCTGCTCTTGATTGTCCTTCGTATCCTCTAACTGCAATGGATTTGCTTGCTCAGGGGCAGCATCAGCCCTTCAATGTGTACAATGGAGGTAATTCAGGATTATAGAGATATCCTTATGTTTTCAAGAGACAGAAATCCCATCTTCAGAATCAAAATGGATGTGTTATACTCAGCAGCTCTTTTAGTATTGGAGGCTGAATACAAAGTATTTCAAGGCACCTGCTGAGTATAGAAGAACTGACAGTGCCTGTAAAACTGGTATGCAAAGTTGTCACAGGATCTCAGAGAATCCACACAAGTCCAAGGAAAGATGATCAATATCGCAGAAACACTTAAGTCCGAATAGGTTGAGCTAAATCTTACTGAAGCAAGTAGAGTAAGTACAAAGGGAAAACCTTCCCATAAGATGATGCATTTATTACTACTAACAGACTGCTTTTTCATTTTTGAGAAACAAATGATGACTCCCCCTTCATTAAATTTAGGTCTGAAAATAATACAAATTTGAAATTAGATCATATAGTACACTTGAATGAAGGTCACAAAAGAGTTTAAGACATTTTAAAGAGGGATCTGCGACTACTTTTTAAAGAACTACTGGATTACTGGGGTTGAATCAAGCTGGGAATTTTCTGCCCCTCTCCCCCACCTCATCCAGACACTTGAGCTGTGTTAAGTTCTGCTTTTTAAAACATAGTCACCATGCTCAAGCATACAGTTTAAACATGCCAAATTAACTCACTACTGAGTATTAAGAACATGAGAGAATGAATACGCACCATTTTCATCCCGTTTGTTGAAGCAGCTGGCAATGCTTTTGTGTTTTCCAGCTTGCTCTCCCCAGCCCAGTTACTATATACACCCAATCTGGTAGGCTGATTTAAGCATTTACCAATTGCAAAGAGAAGATTCAATCATCAATTTTAATTACATACCTCAATCATAAAGCAAGCCAGAATTTATCCTTTCTACCTAGTCTGATCAAAGCCTACTAGCAAAGTCTAACATTATAGCTTCACTGTTTAGTTAAGTTTTCTCAGGCTGTTATAAGGTTACTTACTGAGGGTTTATTAGGAACATAATTCATGTATGTCTTTTGATCCATTTGGGTCAGCTGATTATTATTTTTAAGTGTACCTGATGTTAAGTACATGGCCCCAGAGGATGTAGACTCCAGGGTTTCCAGGAGCTGAGGGACTGCGGTGCATGGACAGCATTCCCAGGCCCTTAGTCATAAGGTGCACTCCAGATATTTCTTCCATCTGCCCCAGGCTAGTAGGTTACAGGTCACTTTGAGATAAGGTTACCAAAGTACCAGCTGGTTCAACAGAAGTGCTGCTGGGATAGAACGAGCTTGATGGCACCTACGGTCCATCTACTCTAAACTCATTTTTCCAGGAGTGAGCAGCATTGACTGTAATTTTTTTTTGAGGTATAACAAAGTTATACAGTAGGATGATACAAAGTAATCTGCCTCTTCACCAGTCTCTAGCAGAAATTCACTCAAAAACATGAAGTTCCTTTCCAACACTTTCTGGAAGTATCAATTACAAGGGGTAGCAACACAATTCACAGATGTCTACTTTTCAAGTCAAACACTTTGTTTTAATCAGTTCACTGACCTAGCTAGGTGTTGGCTCAGTCAGTTAAGAACTTAAAACATTTCAATTTTGTTTACTATTGTCTGGACACAGAAACATTTAACTAAGCTACTACATACTATTTGTTGGAACTGTGCTTGTGTTTCCCCTTAGTTTGGAAATTCATCTCCTTAATGATTTAGTAAAAGTAAATGGAAAGAACAGGTAATGAGTAACTAGTGAAGGGGCAGGTAAGTAGAGGATTCTCCCTCCTCCCTCTGTTTTTTCTCATTTGAGAACTATGACTCCCTTACAAAATGTGGGGTTTGGGGTTTTTTTTTTTGATTCGTTTTTAGGTTTGGGGTTTGGTTTGTTTTTACTTCATTTAAAAGGTTTGCCTTGTCCTTCTTTGGAGGGATTCTTAAGAGTATGCTGAATTTTATTACATAGTTAGGACTATGTAGTAAGTCAAACCTATTTAGGGGTTAGCAAACACTTCCCCTCCACCTCCTTGGAGAACTTCTGGTGCTATCAAGAGAGAGTGAGTGCAAGTGAGCATGTGTTTAAAATTCAGATCTAGAAATAAGTGTGGCTTTATTTTTAATTTCAGTTTGGTGCTATCAGATGCTTCCTCTAGAATACCACACTTCTGTAAAAAAGACAAAGTATTTTTATGTGTATTTTATGTGCACGTGTACTAATGCAGATTATAACAACTCTATCAGAATACTACACACCTCTTATTAAAACAAATATTTGGTACAAATATTTTTCCTGCCAACTACAACTAGATGACCATTGGCAATGCTGCCTTTTATGTAATTATCATGCACATTACAACTTTAAACTAGTGGGTTTTTGTTTTGTTTTGGTTGGGTTTTTTTTGTTAGTTTGTTTTTTGTTTTTTTTTTTTTTTTTTTTTAGTGGAGCTAGGAAAAGCATCAGATACCAGTCAGTGTCATACCAAGCTTTGCTGCTAAGTGAATCACACATGATCAAAGATTACTAGATGTACTAAATTTAGTAAGCTGGATTTGCTATTTAGGTTGAACTGCATGCAGACAAACGATAATACAATCACTTGAGTGGGTATCAAACCACAACAACAAATGCTACAGTAATTTGTAGCAGATTTGACATAACTATTTAAAAAAAAAAAAAAACAAACCCCAAACTATAAATACTGAAATTGCATACTGTTTATACATTATACATTCGCACCACAGCAACGTGAAAATCCACAGTCATTTCATGTTCTTTAAGCATTCCAAAGCCTTACCTTTGAAGAGCCATTTGAGTACATCTGTATCATATTTTCTGCTCCCTGTTTTACCTTCAGTTCTATATCCAATTGCTTCTTTAAGGCCATCAATCTGTTGTTAGTAGAAAAACGAGGATCGCTATTTGGAGTATCAGGAGTCCTAGGACAATCTGTGAATTAAAGGTAAGATGTAGTGTGTGCGGGGGGGGGGGGGGAACACCAAAACCCAAACTCCTCCCCCGCAAACCACCCTAAACTCTATTCTATTACGTTATAGATTAAACAAAGCTAGAACATCATATCTAAGTATTAAGACTGACCCTCCCGTCCAGAGCTACTTTGCAACAGCGCTGCAAATGCGCCTTAACATGAAAAGCCTCATGAAAGCCTAGTGACTCCTACACATGTCCTAATTCACATGAATCACTTCCGGGAGTGGTAAAATAGGCAGGTTTGCAGCTAGGTCTATTTTCGTTTCAAAGGAGATTTATTTCTTTTGGAATGTCTCGAGTCAATTAAAAATGCAGTTTTCCATTAAGCTTTCTTACACTCCTGATTTTAAATCAAAGTGTTTTAAAAACAAACTTGGACAATAATATTCAATACTAATGAGCATGGTCTAAATACAGATATTATGTAGATCCTCATCGATTCTAGTGTGAACACTGCAGACACAGTTTATGTCAAAATTAAGAATAGATAAAACGAGACTTTTCCTTAGTCGTAAAACTGAACAATTTTTGCCCTGGAATCATAACAGAATCCTGAGGTAACTGAATATATAGGCAGACAGGTTACTGAACAATCGCGATCTGCGGGAAGGATACAGCTTTTTTGTTTGACAATACTACTGTGTTTAGATCTCCATCTTGCTGGATTAATTTAATGGAATGCAAGTTAGTTTTATCCATCAAATTATATAGTCAAACTCCTAAACTTTTCTATCCTCCTCCAGAAAAGTCTCCTAATCACTGGTTCATATTTCCGCTTCTGCAACATGAACTGCTAGTGAACTGAAAATAAGTGGCCACTGGATTATTTCCTAGTACTTAACTATTTCCAACACGACTGTCCTTTTAGCTAACTATCTTCCCTAACAGTCGCAATGGAGTCTATTTCAACCTTTTTGTAAAAGAGGATAAATCATGCCCACTGTAATAATGTTTTCTTTGCTGTTGATTTCTTCTACCCTAACAAATGAGAGAGTACCTTCTCTATGGGCAAATGACAGTTGGTGTCCTGGAAAATAATATTCACTCCATACCAACAGTACAGCCTTTTTTCCCAATTTTAATTAATTTTCCTTGAATTAAAACTAGGATGATGAGTGAAGTTCCTGAAATCCTCAATTACTAGAAAACACAGTTATTGCACTAGTAGCTTACAAATTATTAATTATGAGGTGTCATGGGGAGGAGATGTCTTATCTGCCATTTCATACTTCTTCCGTAGAAGCTTCTGATAACTACTTTTGGAGATCTGATACACTTTACTTTCAAGTTTGCTGTGTAATTTCCTCCTAAATTGCAATCTTTGCTGAGGCTACATACAGATTTCATGTAAGGAGAAGTTTTAAGCTCCTCTGCTGCTAATTCACTCTTCAGTTCAAGCCACTTCAAGACTCTTGATGCATCCTCACTACTTAAATACCAGAAAATACTAGATGTTAAAAAAAAAAAAAAAAAAAAAATCCGCGTTATTCCTCATCTGCTTTGTTGTTCACCCTCTCCTCAATGTTTTGGCTTGGTTTCTCTGTGAAACTGCACTTGAACAGCTTTACCTTAAATCTGTTTTTAATAAAACAAAGATTAATAACATGCTTTCCTCTCACTTATGTCTTCACATTCAACTAATCCTCACCTAATAATCTGTTCAAAATTAGAACAAATGTGAGACTTGAAAGTCACAGTGTCAAGTCTCCTTGTAAAGTAGATTAATCGTATAAATGAATGTTTACCAACTTTAGATTTATGATGCAAGCATCTACCACTTAAAGATCCCAGTCCTCTGATGATCCCTGGGAAGACTGTGGGGCTCCTGAAGTCTGTTTTCACAGCTGTTAAGGACGCACAGGCAGTCTTCTTTTGCATTAAAACAACACTCAAGTTGCAAGTCAAGGACTAATTAGAGATACCAGGTTCAGGTTGCCCAGGCAGCTGTTATTATCTCTCTTTGCGTGTCTGCACTGTAAAGGTGTAACCACATCACTTACCTGGGTCATCTCAAGAGTTGGTCTGCACTTGTGGACATAAACTACCCTCTACCATTTAGTTTAAATGGTTCTACCATATGCTTTGTTAGTAACCAGCAGCAAAGGAAACTTTTCTGCAGGACAGACTAATTGCTAGGAAGAAATTATGTTTTGCCTTCAGGTATAATAGCTGCTCACTAAACTCCCAAACATGGAACAATATGGTTTCTTAACAAAAATATTTTATTTTTTTTTAAAGAAAAAAAAAAGTTTACCAACAGCTTTTCAGAAATGGCTTCCAAGTGCCTCCTTCTGCTGCCCGGCCCCATTACAATTCAGTAAGCAGCCCGAGACAGCTTCTTACACAAGAATTCAGATTTAAGTTTTAAATCAGCCAGACAAACTGGTCCTGTTATGGAAAGCATTGACAATCTTAGCAGCAGCACTACAAGCTACATCTGTATTAGCTGTTTCCCTCTCTCTTTGTAATGTCTACTGAGGTTGTAATCACTTTGGTATGGCTAGTTATCTCTGATCTATTTGTGTAAAGCACTATACAGAGGGGCTCAAATCTCATCTGGAGACATTTAGTCATCTTCATAATACAAATAAGTAATAAATTCATCCAGATAATTGCAATTAATGGGATTTATGTATATGCTTAAAGTTAAACAAGAGTTAAGTACTCATACCAAATTGATATTTCACTCAAGTAGGTAAGTGGGGACAATAAGAGATTCTCCAGTTTGCCAGGTTTGTTGGTCAATAAGGACAGTACAAGACTTGCCATTTTGGATGCATTCAAGTCCAACTTTGCATAGGACAGCAAGAGCTTTGCTGGGGTATGGATTAGTGCTCCTAGGCATTTTCTTCTTGACAGTGAATATCAAGTGAAGTAACAGAAGTATTTCAGCCGAACTTGACTTCATTTCAAGTAACTAGCACATTGTTTTTGCTGAACAACTATGAATGTTGTTGCCTGACACGAATGAGTTTTGTGCAGCTTGTTAGCACACATCCAGGCTGCTGGAACAGCTGCAGTACTGCTTCCCCAGCACCTGCAATATCCTGTTTTCATGAAAATATACTCGTAAGATTTAAAATAAGTTAATAGAGATGGTTTAACTGATTTTTTTTTTTTTTTATAATGTCTGGATTGCATGAGGACAATGGCAGTTTTCAGTCTGAAATGTTTATCTTAACTATGATCTTTGCTCTTCTGAAAACCTTTTCAGGTTGAGTCTTTGCATAGCGCTCACCAGCAAAAACTTCTTGCTTCTAAATTGCCTTTTACCAGCACTCCCATCTAAATTAAATTTATCAGAGTAGTGACACAACTCTACTCTTCTGAGACTGCTGCTCATTTCTTTGGGGACTCTTCCCCAGATGCTAGGTATGCTATTTCTTCAATAAGCTCAGTGTGAAATCTAGAATCCCATATAACTTGCTGGATTTGGGTTCCTGGATGGTACTGCAGCATTATCCTAAGCTACTCAATTAGCAGCAAGTGCCCTTTGGTAAACAGTTAATTTTAAACTTATTTGAGGATATTTAATTGCAGTTAGCCTCATCAGTGTCATACCAAACAGAAATACCTGTGATGCATGTTTAGGCATTGCTGGAGAGGGGAAGAAAGAGGCATCGTTAGGCTTTTTTCAGGAAGTCAGATGGTTGCATCAGCACTTGAACTAAGCCATCAGTAAGTCCAAGGCAGCAGTGGACATTCTGCACTCAGCATCCAGCATTGACCTCCTGGCAATTTTTGAAGTTCAACTGAATTTCAATTCAGTAATGGCTAATTTTAACTACTAAACAAGTGTCAGGAGATTGTTTCAAATTGCTTCAATAATGTTATTCTATATTAAGGTTCCCCAAAGTTACCATGAAATTCCCATGGATATGAGCCTTGTAGGTGGAGTCTGCTGTCTAAAAAGTCACTATCTACACCAATTTGGTTGCTACCTCTACCAGCTTCCAGTAATTGGTCTTTGGTGTCTGACAGATTAAGCTAGTCATTTGTAGGGACAAAGGAATCTCCAAAACAGTCTCTCTCACTACCCTGTCAGCTAGTCATGTTCTTAAACAAAATAATTTATTTTCCTTATGACTCCTATAGCCAAATTTGATGTAAAGTGGATAGCTTAGAAGTTAGTTAGGAGAATGGAAGAAGCATGAACTTGTCTTTTTGATTTCATGTTCTCCACATTTTAACCAGTGTCCTCAATTCCCTCAAAGGTTTTTCTATCATCTCATCTTCCTATCCACCTTTACTTCTGCTCAGTAGGACAGATTAATTTCCCAATTCATATATAGCCTGCATATCAACTGTAGGCCTAATTAAATCAATGACTTACTGTAGGTAAGCTATTTCAATCTCACACCTCACTGAGTCACACTAAACCCCACAATCTCTACTGCTACTTTTTAGACACATGAAAAGAATATCAACTTAATCTGTTCTACTGTGTAGAAGTATGTTTTCAAGATACAAAATTTCTTAATCTCTAAGACTGAAGTAATCATCCCCATGTTACACATTAAAATAAATCTCTCATTTTCAGCAGTAATGGTCACTAGGCTTGTCCTACTCATTTTGTATTGCTGCATTCTGCTTCACTTTTAAGTGCTGACCTAAAAATTTTAAAACTCTGCATCCTAGTATGACTAACACACTGCATGATAAGGGCAGACGTGGGTACAACGTCCCACTTCTAAAACAAATCTAGATTCACCAGCAGCCCCATAATGTAAAGTAAACCTATGTTATGCTAAAAGTAATTTCTGAATTATACATCTGCTGCCGAATCTACCCTCACATTCAGTAATATAGCTTTTTAGCAAACTGTACTTTTTGGTTAAGGTTTAATACCAAATCTTCAAATAGTTGTGAAAATAGTTTCCTATGGCATTAGGAAATGGAATATTAAAACACGTTTTTCTATAGTAGATTAACACTACATTTAATGGGTTTAACATGTATCAATTACCCTGTGCTGATTACAAAGGAGTTAGACTACAAATTAGCAGTTTGTTAAAAAAGTAATGTAAGTTACTACTTGATACCATAAGCAATAGTAAGAGCACAACAGCTTGCATGGCACTTTTCAGCTCTGAGTCTGGAGCTCTTTAGAAATATATGTTCACATCCGCTTTTCAGATACAGGAACAAGAAAAGATTAAATGACTTCTCCAAGTTACCACAATGACCTTTCAAACAGTCAACAGAAACAGTCCAAAAATCTTCAGAGTTCAGGCCTGACAGGTCAAAGGGACCATCATCTTGTAGGCAATGATTCTCTCAGTGTTACTTCTCAATAGATCTCAGTCCTGACTTTGCTACTTAGAATCTGCAAAAACCTACACAGTGTACTCTAGAAGACAGGGGAAAACATAGAGCCACCCCCAAAAAATATTGAAGTACATAAAGACAACACAGATCTTGACTCCCACAGTTCTTGAACCCTCTTTACCTTATTTTCAGCATTCATGCTCTGCACAGTATAAAATTTTCCCACATATTTCCTTCTCTCTTTAAATCATAACTGACCAGAAAAAGGTCAAACACAAGTTAAAGTGAAAATCTGTAACTCAGAATAAAGCTAACCTTGGGAAACAATGTACTTATTCAGGGAGCTCCCATATTCATGAGCAAATGGTTATTAAATTCACTGTTGATCTCGAGCAAAAGCAAGAATTCCCAAACTGAGATACCTGTGACCTCTCCACAGAAGTATCTTCTGACAGATGGCAGTGATATTTAGAGCTATGTGTGTACCAATTTGCTGAATATTATGTTTGTGTGTGTATATATAAATATATACACACTCACACAAGCACCCACACAGTTGGCATGTTTTTTATTTACAGTTTTATATTACCAACCTTATCTTGCAAAGGCCAAGCTCACTAATACCTTGTCAAACTTAAGACTTCAGTATTAAAAATCAGAGTACCACCTAGATGACTTGCACCCATTAGTCTCAAGACAGACAGAATGTTTACTGATAGTGCTCCCCCTCCATGAATTAGTGACCATGAACAAGGAAGGAGACAGGCAATTAAATTACAAGGCAAACAGTGTAAAAAAACCTCAAGCATTTCAATTTTGGAGGGTGGGTGCTTGTAGATCTTTGATCTAGAAAGAGATATTAAAAAAATTAAAGACCACTTCTTTTTTTCATTTTTTTGGCAATATATTCTATTAAAATGGGTCTTACATAGCAATACCTGATGTGATACTATACAAAGAATATAAAGATCTCAACAGAATTCCTATGTTTTTTCTTGCATATTTCAATAATTAAGTAAGACTGTAAAAGCTATCTACCAAAACCACTTTGAACGGAACAAAGGTTAAAAACATAGTACTAAGAAGTTTAGCATGCATCAAAAACAGATAGAAGCATGTAAGTTTATCAACCTTGACCTTTTACCCCTTGAGCCTTTCATGAAGCCTCTGGTATTTGAACACAAGGCATGAAGAGTCTGTCTGCTAACAGTTATTCACAAAATAGGCACTGTTGGCCTCTTCAGAAGTGTACTAAGGATTTGAACAACATTATTTAGATCTTTGTACCCAAACCTTCTCTCTAGAACTAGTAAATGCTTTCTTAGCGTCTACTGCATTTCCCAAGTCACGCACAAGGACAATATTGCTCATTAACTCGTTGTGATAAAGAGTTCTAAAACACTACACTGGAAGGGGGCATTCTGACAACAGCATTCTGTGCTAATCCACTTTTCAAGTTCTACTATTAGATGAACTTTACAAATTTATGTTCACACAGATTTTTATATTCGGTCTATATACAGTTTATACACAGTTTTCTTGCTGTTTCACTCTTCCCGTTCCTTTAAAAGCCATGCTACTGTCCATACTGAAAAGGATTTTCATAAAGTTTAGCTGATATGGAACAGAATGCTTCATGCCTACTAAAACCCCAATGGCTATCTATGAGGCATACATTATTGTATTAATTTTCATTTCATGCTGCAGCAACTACTTTGCCTCACTAGCTCCAGCTGCGCCCCCACAACCCCGCCCCTTGTATGTTGTGAAGATCAAAAGTGAAAAATGCAGACAATACTGTGCAGGCCACCACACTTTTGCAGCATGTCACAGAGCCAGACAGTATGAACTGCTGACATCACCTGCCAGTGTTTTCCTAAATTCTCACTGTAACCAACCTTTCTTCACAAGGATGATGCAGTCTTTTATTCTACTGCCCAAGCTTCTTAGAGCTTGGCATTCACTTTGCAAACACCTTTGACGGCTTGTGCACGTTTATTAACCTTTTGCCAAGAAGAGTCTGTGCAATGTGAAATCACCAGCTTGGCAATATCTCCCAAGTCATTCCACAAAGCTGAAAAAGGACTGTTTACTTTCACAACATCCATCTTAAGGTACCAAGCCTGGTATTTTTAAAAAATACATTCAAAATTAGTACTGACTCACTGCCACAGAAAATACTAATTAAAGCCATTAATTACAACCATTCTGTGATTCTGTGAAAACTATTTCAAATTGTCTTTAAAATGGTAACTTCATTGTGGAAAAGCCTGAAGACTTAACAAATCATTGCAATAGTAAGAAATGTTTGATAAGTTAGTCAGATAAATGGTGTAACAGAAAAACAGTTTTTAAAAGTTAGATTACACTGATTGAGAAAATATTTTAATATAGTAATAGCTGAAAGTGAAGAACTGGTACAAGTTAAGTTAGTCTTTAGAGCATCATCAAATAGTCTGTGAAATACAGTGCTCCCCAGAAAAAAATTTTAAACTCAAAGGGACGGGACACTTATTTGTGAGTCAAAACAAATAGGCATACATAAGTAATAAACTCGCCAGCTAAGGATTTGCTCATTCCCAGAACAATTTTTTCAAGTGAAATGGGATACAGCTTATCTAAACTAAGAGAAAAAATTGATTTCACAGTAACATATGGTACCTGCAACATCTTCTGGATCTGTTACAACAATGTGTGCATTTAGCTCCTGTAACTTATGATGCAAGTCTTCTAACTTCTTATTTGATTTTTTCAAAATGTTGTCCACATATGCCAAGTTCTTTTTATCCGTTGTGACCTTCCTGAGGTTCTCTGCTCCCTCCTTGATTTTAAGTTCCTTCCTTATTTCCCGCTTGATTTGGTCCTTTATTTCATCCAGCTTCTGCTGTACCATTGTATCTGAAAAGTCCAACTTTTGGCCAGTGCTCACATTCTCAGAGGCTAGAAGACTTTTGGCATCCCCCTAGAAAAAAAAAACAAAACCAACAGTAATATAACTACCAGGAAACACTGTTTCTTGACAATGCATGCTGCACACTTAAAATGACTAGCCTTTAGGCCTCTGTATATTAAACACTCACTTTTTAAGACCATTCACTAACCATGGGTCTACACTCATGTTGCCCTAAAGCAACAATCTCGCAAGACATTACATGTTAACTGGAATTACATTTTACAACAGATTTATTTTAAATTTAGTGACATCTTTACTATGCCTATTTTTAACACCAAGAGATTTAAATACTTCTGGATTCGTCATGGCTGCTTGCCTGGCAGTTATATGCCTCAGAGCTAATGACTCACATTTGTAATTTTCTAGATTTAATTGTGTGTTTTAACAGACCAAATGGATATAGAAAATAAGACTAACTTCGAACAACTATTATCTATGATGAATTTTTATACATTCATTAGAACAGATTCCTTTTAAAGATTGTAAAGAAAAAAAAATTAAACTTAGTGGTGTTTGCAAATGTTTAAAGAAATACTGGCATCTTTATAAAGATTTATCAAGATGTTACTGGAAAATAAATTTGCTAGATTTTTTTTTTTTTAAATCCCTCAAGTAAAGCCTTTCACTTTAAAAAATAATAATGATTAAAAAAAATAATCTTACTTTCTTGTGCAGGCAAGCTAGGCTGAAATGGAAAAAAAAAGTTGCAGCAATGAATAGGAGTTGGTGTAGTAAGGGAGAAGGGGAGGAAAGGTCTTCAGATTACCAATATATATGAGGTCATGCTTGTGCTTAGTATATGTTTACATATCATTGAGAAGTAAGAGTACAAAGGGCATGGTATAGAACCTACATTAATAAAGTACAAATACAATTAATTACATACGTAATAACACTTGCTGTGTGTCTTATACGTGGGCCCCGTACAATGAGTAGATGCTAGGTCCTACCCAAGAAGGCTTAGCAAGAGCTGAGGGAAGGTCAAAGGGCTCTCCTGAACTTAGAATCTGATCCAGTCGTAATTCAGTATGTATTTAGTAAATGTGTGGCCTGATCCGTACATAACTACCCAAAAGACCAAAATTACAGTAAATTTTCTTAGACACAATGAAGAAATTGCCTAGACTTCTGAAATATTTGGGTGGACAGTAAGGTATTTGAAGGGATGATTAAAAATTCAAAAGTTTTGGGTGTAAAATTAGTTGTCATCACTATTTGCTCTTGGAAACACCGACAATACAGCAGAGGAAACAGTAGGAAAAAACATTCAGGAAGGAGTTCAAGAAGCACAGCATGGGCCTAATAAACTGTAAGAATGTCCCAGAACACATGATCTCTAGATATAGCCCACAGTGACTTGTTTGTTTTCAGAAGATTTTGGGGAAATGAGGATCATGAAGGTTGTGCCTGGGCCATACACATCAATAGATAACGCTGGTGAAACTATTTCAGTCTGTGCACTTTCCAGTGATACTGCCTTCTGTAAGCAAGATCCAATCTACTAGTCCTCAACTATAATTTTACAAGTTTACTAAATCACCTCTAAACCCCTCTTATTAAAACATTTCTACCCATAGCTGCTACTTTTACTACAAACAGTCAGCAACTTGAAGATTCTTAAATATTAAAAGTAGTCGGAATCACCATCTTGCCACGGAATTTGTCTATCAGTGAAAAAGACAAGCAAGCAACTGCGTAAGAAACAAAAGGAGAAAAAAAAAATCATGCAAATTTATACTTAAAGTGCACTTGTGATTCCTGTAAGTGCATTTCTGTTAGTGCAGATTAAAATAAATAATTTATTATGCATATGGAGAGAGGCTATTAATAGTTGTACTGGGAAATACATGACATTGTTTCCATATATAGGCATATAAAAAGAATCAACTTTTTTTTTTAAAGAATAATCAATAGTGATGAGCAACTAGTACAAAGGTTCATATCCATAATGAAGGAAACTGACTAGCACATGTTGAGTGTTTTGTTTTGAGAAACAACTGAAACTGAAAATAAATTCATATAGTAACCGTATAGCAACTAAAGTAATAAGTATATCCAAATTAGATTCAGATCTTTTATTTCCCTGTTTGTCTAACACATAAAAATTTAGGATGTAAAAAGAGAGCTTCAAGATTAGTATACTACTATATAGCCTTTAAAAACAGAGATCAAAATGGTGTTTGTAAATAAAAAAAGTGGGTATTTTTAAACCATAATCCTTTGCACTTGTTCTGCAAGCTTCTTGGAAAATAACTCATCATCTACCTCTTCAAAGCATGGTATTATACTTCTCAAAGTTCACAGGAGAAAGACAAGTGGTAAATGTACACCCCCCCCCCCCCCCAAAAACCAAACCACAAACACCAACCAAACCAAAACCCAACCCCCACAAACAACCCCCAAACCAAAAGAAAACCTTTATTCCATATTCCAATAGCACCTGAAGTATGCTACAATTATGCCAAGAATGTACACTTCTCAAACAGAACCATGTAATTAAAATATAAATAATTCAGAAATATTCTTGACTAGGGTTTCCTAAAGAGACTTCAGTTGTTTATCTATTGAACGATAATGTATTTTGTTACAAGGGAGGTTTTTAAACCTCTAAAAGCCCTACATCCCACCTGTTAAAGGGATGTTATGTCCTTCCATAAACAGGTTTTGGAGCCCTTGTTCCAGATACAGAGCCTGTAACAAGTCTTCAATTAAATTAAGTCTTCATGATCATTAGTAATTTGCATTCCAAATTTCCAGTAATTAAGGTAAAGTTCTCCTCAGCTTGAGAAGTCTCAGCAGCACCTTTGTCCCTGGACTTAAGGGTTTCAGGATCCAGAGTCCTCTCCAATCTGCTTCTGAGACAGCTAAGAGCTCAATAGCGTGGATGCTAACACTGGAAGCTGGTCACATTGCCTATGCATTTAAGCATTCATCTTTAAATCCCACCCCCCAAAGCCACAGATGATACTCCTTCTGTCTCTCTTGTCATCCAGAGTTAATTATACTTTTGAACTAAAAGTATCCTGTCACCTAGCTACCTAGATGTGTCACCTGGCACAAAGGTCACTGTGAAATAAAGTCTTCCAAGGAGGCAACCATGCACTCAGTGACCCTGAAGGTCGCTGTGAATGCAGAGCAAGAGCATGTTCTGCAAGCAAAGTTGCTCCTCCTGCTCCAGCAGCAGCACGTTTTGCTGCTGGGATGCAACGAAGGTTTGAGGCAGATCCTCATGCCGGAGAGATGAGCAGCCCCAGCAACGTTCCATTTTAAAATGGTGATAATGCCAAGATGGACACAACTGGGCAGAACGTCTAATAGTTGAGTAAGAGAAGCGAGATAGGATTTTTTTCTTTAAGAAAAGCACCTCCCAAAATGCTAAACTCAAACTCTACTTTTAAACTGGAAAGTGACTTAAAACACAGCATATTCCAGCTTTTGATGACAACCTATTACAAGTCTCTGGTTAGAGCTGAATATTGTTTCAAAAAATTGTTTTCCCCATTTGGATAAACTCCTTCCCAGGTTGAGCCTCACATCCATTAGGATATAGGTGTTCTGTCCCCTCAACCTGAAAACTAAGTATGTCAAAAGAAACAATGGTTGGAGGCAGGGGCCAGGTCCTTTTCCTCTGCACTGCTCAAGCAGGCAGGGTGCAAAGACAGAAGAAATCATTCACATTCTCTATACCAAGAAACCATCAATGGATTTTGCACAGTCACTTCCTTTACTCTGCCTCCCAGAATCATTTAACATAAAATATCATAAGAGTAGAAATGCTCTGAAGCAGATAATGACTAAACCACTCCTGCTGGCAAAGAGAGAACAGGCCTCACTGCTTTAAAATGTAAGACAAAAGAATGGGCAGCCAGTTACCAATCCTGAGTTTCTTTTTTAATTCTGGTAGTTTTTTGACTGCTGGTTGAAAGAGAGGAGCCAAGCTTTGTTGGGTGGTCCCAGGACTGGGCCACTCAGCATAGCATCCTTCCCTTGTGCCACAGCAGACTGCTGGTGACCTAGTTCTTTGCCCCAGCAGCAGCAAAGGGCAGCGGGCACCCAGTGCTGCTCATAACAACCTGCTTCTGGGCTGTAGCTGTACAGAAAGCAATTAGAGGCAGTGGTGTATACTTCTTTGCAATGGGAAAATACATGTTCACGAGTCAGACTGGAGATTTCTGAAACATTTCAGCATGTACTGGAACTGAAACTACGTTTACTACAATAAACTATTAAGGACCACAAATTAGATACTACTGCTTTAAAAAAAAAAACAAACCAAACGCCACAAAACCCCATATATATAGCTTTCCTACTGCAATGGCCTAATGACTCAACCTCACTTTGATTGCTGGCTCAAAGACTATCTATTTACACAGGTGAATTCAAGATGCCAGCCTTCAATTTCTGTACTCCTGGGAAATGTTTTAAGTATAGCTGCTGAAAATAATGGGTAGTGGTCTGAGCACATCTTTTAATACACAGAGTCTATTCTGGCTGATGTGGTGAAAGAGAGTAGTAATGTTGTTTATGAAAACCCATGGGGGCCCCCACACTTTTTCCTCAGGTCAGTTCTGAGCCAAATAATTGGTAAAGCACGTGCCTTGCCAAACTGCATTTACCAGCCAAACTCCCATTTAAGAATAAAACATCTCAGTTGCTGAAGGATGGAAATGATACTGCTGAATAGAAGAGAGTACCATGAAGCTGAACATATCAGAGAATGCTGCTTAGCTGCTTAAGTTGTGTAAACTGAATGACTTCCAACTCAAAATGAGATTCTCAAATTGTCACTTCTTAGAAGAAAAAGATAACGCTAAAATCCTGGGTGTTAATACCTCCCCAAAGAGTTGCTCCTAAGAGCACAGTACAGCTGCACTGTGTTATACCATGTATTTACCACAGAGAATACTGAATAGGGCAAGAATTCAGATCACTTCTGGTAGGAATTGTTATAGAAATGTAAGTGGAGCCTTAAACTACAGCATGCTTAACAGCTGATGTGTACTCAGGCACAATATTATTTGCAGTTCACATTGAATTGCTACTAGCACACACTCAACTTGTCTTTAGGGAAAAAAAAAAAAGACTGTATCAAAACTCACAGAAAAACTGTGTATATTTTTCCTAAAACTATTAGCTTTCATTTTTATATGCTCTTGAATTTTAGTAACCGTTTCAATAGATGATAATAGACAACTAAACAATAAGAAAACCTGTTTAACAGGTATAGTAAAAAAAGCTTGGCTATTTAATATAAGCATATTCATTTCAAATATAAAAATAGGATTTTCATCTTATGTATAATTACCATAATCCAGAAAGACTGTTTATTAATTTTTCATTTCATTTTGAAGAGCTGCAAGTACAGATTTGGAACTATTAGGTCTCTTAGTACAATTTTCTGATTAATCTTGGCAGGGGTTAGGGGGGAGAAGTTTTTCTGAGCTAACTGCCAAGGTCCCTGAAGCTCTCTATAGTAATTCCTGAAACTACAGTAGTCTTTGATTTTAAGAACAATGTTAATCAATTGCAAACTTCCCTTCCCCCTGAAGTCATTCATAAAACCAGATGTGACTGCTTGTCTGGATTACTGGAACTACATGGACTATTTCCTCCTGCCCAGAAGCAAATGTGATTGTGGTCAAGATCTCAGCACTCACCCAACATCAAGAACAACAAAAAAACCCCCAAACCTTGGAGGCTTAATAGATTTTGGCATTAGTTTGCTGTGCTAACATGTTGCAAATCAGGATTTAAACTTAATCTAAGTCACAGGTCTCTGCTTTGTAACAACAGGCTGTTTAAGGCACAAAGATCCATAGTGCATTGCATTATACGTGGATGAATTCGAGTAGGACACTGATTAATCAGGGTTCAATTCCTATGCGCAAACAGTAAATGCCCGGCTACATGTATAAGAGATGAAATACATTTAAAAAAACCAAAACAAGTGTTCCTTAAAATAGAGATGTTCAACCTACAGTCCTCAATCAGCTGGTCCCCTCTGCCTGCCTCTCCCAGTTTCAGATGTCGTCCCAATGAACACTTCAGGAGTAATGTTTGCTTTTAATCACGCGATAGCTGCTGGGCTGCCTGCCGCAGCCAGAACGTCGCACCTAAACAGGTGATAAAATTCCCTGGCGATTCCTTGCTAACATGCAGGCTTCCAGCCACAAGCGATCCCTGATTAGGCCAAGGTTTACTAATGCAAAGAGCACGCTCCCCAAAAGCCTGTGAGCAGCACAGACTTGCTTACAGAACAGGAAGTTGTGTCCGTGAAGTGATGTGCCAACACTGATTATAGAAAGGGGCATAAGAAAGAGAGACTTCCTCACCATGGAAGGGAAGGAAAACATTTTAAGAAATGCTGCCTTCAGCTGCTGCTCATTGTAGCGGCTCCTGCTGGTTTTATGCTAGGAGAAGGACATGCAAGAAGGCTTGCAAAGAAATATGACATTAAAAGAAAACCCTCACCATCACCCTCCTGATGATTGCGAGGACTCGATGGAGCCTATGGCGCAACATAAGCGATGAGCGCTTGACTCTGAGATCAGTAGATGGCTACAGTATCCAAGAAGTGTGACTACCTATTCTGGCAACAGGCCTGGTACAGACACTTCAGCAGTTTCCAAACTTTTACCTATAACTTCAAGTTCCTACTCCCAGCCAAAAAAAATTCCAACAGAGCCCAGCACAGTGGAAGCAAACCTTACCCTCTCTAGTTTCAGATGTGCAAAAGAAACAGCACAAATCCCCATTACAATGAACGAGGCCTTCTGTCACAACTTTTATTTACATGTGTCTAGGAACAAGATCAGCATACGAAATTACACCTGTAACAATGCCACTCCTCCATTCTCTGTGAGACGCTGCTGTCTTAGTTTTAATTTAGCATCTCATTTTTAAGTGCATGTGAAGTACCAATGATTATCAGCGGTGCTACAGTAAATGAGTTAGTATAACAAGATAAAGCAGCAGAATACATACTCAGAAGAAAACTGCATTTTACATAATTAATATGGTTTCAAGCAGACCACACACAGTAGTAGAAGCTCTATTAAATGCCAAAATATAAATGAGCTCTTTCAAGTTACAGGGTAAAAGATTTTATGAACTGTTAATACCATACTACATGCAGGAAGTATCTCCAATAACGATGTATCATAGAACTGTGCTAAGAAGACTGAAGTAATTCCCCCTAAAATGCAACCTCGCCTAGATGCATACAGTAGAAGCACTGAAGTGATAATTTCTCGTCCAATTCCTGTAACATTATCATAGCATGTATTCATAATATGATAAATACACACACTCCTGTTTAAAAGATGAGGAAAACCAGGTGGATTAAATGACAGTTCAACAAATGAAAAAGCAGCAAGTTCAAAGCAGCACAATGTATTTTAAGAAGAGAACTCCCTTAGGCACAGATTCTGAAGTGGAGCTGTACATTTAACATACTCGGCAGCAAAAATGGACATGGATGTGTGTTGTATCTCCTACTGCCAACACTGGAATTCCATGCACAAACTTGTTTTGCATATTCCAAATTTGACCTGGAAAATTTAGTCTTCTTTCGAGACATACTTTGGGAAAAAATTCTTAAGATCCCATCACACAAACAAAAATATGAAGACTGGTAAATAGCAGAGAAATTGCTATTTTTATGTGTTTGACAGTTTGAGGCTGCTTTGAAGAAAAAAAAAAACCTACTTAAATTTTAAAATTGATAGCATAAATAAGCATTAAAAGGGACTTAGGTTTTGGGGTTGTTTTGTCTGTTTGTAATTTTAAACAATATAAAATAAACATGGAGTTATTGTTTTCTTCATGGGAACATCTGTAATTTTCTGTACCATGTAAATATATAAACAAATTCATCCTAATGGCCTAGAATTATTTCTTGAATATATACAGTATGTACTTTTAAAATAAAGTGTATATTTTAATATTCTTGCCAAATATTACATATGGGTATGCACGGTATCCATTTCTTTTAGAAATTAATACAGTCATTTTGAATTACTGCTAGAGACTAAAACAAGGGGTTTTTTTGAGATAAATTCTTATCACTAGACTTGCCTCAGTTTGACTTGACTGATTTCTCTGTAGTTACATTAAGCTAAAGTTTGGAACAAGCAGTTGTTTTACTGCTCTGAAATGCTTGAAGTCCAACATAACTTACTGAAGAAATAGAACTATATAAGATAAAGCTAAGGTCATGCAAATGTTGTGTGGAGAATTTGCTTCTAAGTACTAGTAATCTGTCCACAACAGAAAAACACTCTCCTCATTTCCCAAATAAAACATAACTAGTAAGGTATCCGCTGAAGTTTGTGTTAAAGCAAACACCTAAAAAAAAGCATCTCTGCTGCTACAGAAAGTTAGTATAGTTTTATGTCACCCCAATATAAATACTTTTGTTATTTTCATATAAAATATTTAACTAATTTTGTCTAACATTCCGATCAGAATAATATTATACATATAGCTCAAGATATTGGAAAAAATACTACTACTCTATTATCCAAGCTACAGGATATGATATCTAATTTGGTATAAGAGATTTTCAAAGGTAAAAAGGTCAGTCAACAGACATGAGTCACAATCATGCCTTATGACTTTGATAACTCCTCCTCAAACACAACGCACACTGTACGAAGGTGACAGTTGGGCATGCATCCAAAAAAATATACTTGCCTTAATATAAAGTTAACGTTACGACTATACATTTTCAATGGCTGTAATGTTAACGTTAAGATAAACATGTGTGGTTAAATTTCTCCTTGTGAAGAAGTTTTAACCACTACGCAGAAATATCACAATAAAACCCCAAGGAACACAAACCCCAGTTATTAATACTTAATGACAAACAGGCCCACTTCCATTTGTAAGGTGGTTTTCTTCTATTATGGAAAAAAATGAATTAGGCAATAGCTGCTATTACCTAACTAAAAGGTATTATTACCTATCTCAGATAATGCAACAGATTGACCATTCTGCTCATCCACAAATTACAGTATCAGCTATTGCCACATCTGTAAGTGGTGGTACTTAAGTGTTACACATTCGAACTAAACTACAGGAGAAGAATGCTAAAATGCCTTACTACAAAAACAAGCCAGTACAATTTGGGACTTCTCTGTTCTTTTGGTGCAAGTTAAAAATCTTAAATCATTGAAATGATGTAAAAGAAATCCTAGTTAAATGGGCATTTCTCAATAACACATACAAGTGTCAGAACACTGTTAAAGAACAATATGCTAATTTCTTTAATCTGAAAAGCACAAAAGTGATCCATGTATGAGAATCTCCATTTCTGGGATGGATAATTATAATTAAAAAAAAAAAGTCTCTTTGTTTCTGGCAATTCCAGCTTTCAGCACAGACAGCTGATATGTTAGTCCATTTAACTTTACTATATTTTACAGGAGCTATTTTTAGCCATTGCAAAACTAATGGAAGAGCTGAGAGTCTACATTCCACTCTAATTAAGCCATCATCTTTAGAAGCCAACTATTTTGTACATTATAAATGCAGCAATACATATCAGAGATAATACTAACATCTGTTTTATCAGGCAACAGGCCAAGTGGCTGAATACTAGATCATGGTAAAGGAACCAGATTTTTTTGCTTTCTAGGACTGTGCAACAGTGCCTTCACCACAGCTTACAGGTGCCCCAGCTTGGTAGCTGAACCTGTTATTACAGGAAAAGGTTTGTATTTATACCAAGGAACTATGTCTTTATACTCTAGGATTGAGAACTCTTTCACAGTAGTTTTGGCTGTTATATCTGAAATTACTTAAGTTCACACCCTACACTCCAACCAGCTGGAAATGTTGCTCCTGTTTTAATCTCCAGCAGTAAAAGGATGGAAAAGCCTCCTTAAATCCTTTCCTCATCTTTACACGTGGTGAGTAGAAAAGATCACTTTTCACTATTGGGGAAAAAGTATTGCCACACCCAAAGTTCTGCTTGTAGAGATGCATGCATCTCATTCCACACTTTTCCAGTAAAAGTTTATGGATGAACACAGAGTTATTTATAGAAGCATTACTTCATATCCCCATTTGTCTGAGACTTTTACAGAGCATCACTGATGTATGCTGTGATACATCTGAATAGTGTTTTTGCAACCTTTCTTTCTCTGACCCTTAAAATACAGTAGGAGATTTCTCACTGGCTCTTAATGTCCGTTTTCTATTTAAGAATTCCCTAGAAGTCATGAAGAAACAGAAGCCCATCTTAACCTACAACACAAGCAAAAAAAGTTTCGTGACTTAACTGCTTTATAGGCTATAGCAATGAAAAAGAGGCAGGTGATTTCACTTACTAATTACGTGGACTACAAAAAACTCTTAAAATTTACATTTCAAAATACAAGTCTGCATAAAGTTTTGGTTTTAAAAACTTTCTACATTTTTTTGGTTTTTAGGAGTCCTGATCCCCCACTGACCTCCCAGTAATTCAAATCTAGCTTCTTACAACCCAAAATGAACCTCTGACATTTATACGAAGTTGACAGTGAGAAGTGTTAAATAGAAGTCTAGGATTTTAGCTGAAGGATTTCTTAATGCTCATTTAACAGGTTTTACTCTTTACGTTCAGTCTCGTTACCATCTCCCAAGTAAGCTGTTTCCCATTTTGCATATATACTTGTGTAGGACTCTCTTCCATCTAAGTCTTGTTACCAGCACAGTTTCAATATCAGCTAAATTGAAAATGGGAAGCATCAGTTTCCAAATAGCCAATGCACCAATGAGACCCGTAACGTAACAGAAGTAAAGCAATGGAAAACAACAGCTTTTCAATGCGTCATGTATAGATGTGCCTATAAAAGTAAATCTTAAAGGATATGCTATAAACCCAAGTTTACATAATAATGGCAAAAAGTTCTCTCCTTGCAACAGCATTAAAATAGGCGAACAACAGGTTGCTTTTAATACTGCTAAGTATTCAGAAAATCCACAATGAGGCATACTTGTTAGTGATTTCAATGCCCTTCCCTTTTCAGTTGGTAAGATTACACATGCATTCTGTGTGTTTTCCAGCACCAATCATGTGAATGGAATCTTGAACTTGGTATTTAACCTGTTTATCCTAAATTAATCCATTTTTTAATATTAAAAGCCTCAACCTATTTTACAGGGCATATATACACAGCAGTTTTCACACACACTTACTATTTTAAAAAACATTCTAGGAATATTTGTTGCCAATATTCTAGTGTAACTAATTGCAATATGCTCATAACTTTCAAGACATTCTTCCTGAAGGCTAAAAGTTTTCCACTTCATTCCAGTTCAGAAGCATTTTAGTTAGCTGCCTGAGAAAAACTTTTAGTTAGTAATTGAAACTATAGCATGAAGAATATATTAAACACAAGTAGAATATTCTTCTTTATCAATAACCAAGAGCTATGAAAAATACTCTAGATATGACATTCAGCAGAACCTTCATGAAGTCCTTTGAGCTAAAGAAAGAAATTACTGCAGTCAGAAGCTATTTATGGTTGAAGTTTAACCTGCTGCATTCCCAAGAGTATCTACTATGTATTCCTCTATAATGAGCTATCTAATCTAAAGCATGTCATCTTTAGGAGATAAAAATACACAAACTAACTTTTGACTGAGAAATACCAGCAGGAAGACTTCTTTTACTTGATCAGAGTGACCAGCATATTCTGACAGAAACTTAAATTTTAGGTGGTCATGGCTATTTCCTAACTGTATTTGAAGGGGGGGAGGAGTTTGTGAGTGGGGTTGTGTGGGGGGTTTTTTTGAGGTTCTCTCAAGCATTCTATTAAAGAGGTCAAGAGTCAAAGGAGAAAAATAAAAAGCAGTCTCTATAATAAGAAAATAAATTAAACTACACAAAAATAAAGTACAGTCTTAATCTGTCTACACCATCTTCCAAAATAAGATACTATATTTAGCTCAGGCCTCTCAACTGTACACTTCTCTGACCTCTCTGAGCATTACTAGTTTCTTTTTCACCCCCCCCCCCCTACTATTTTACCTAGCCAGGATGCAATGAACTGGCATTATTATAAACATTCTGGGGTACAGCCAATGCTTCTGCCTAGACACAGGTTCTCCCCATTTTCTGAAGATGCCAGAACCACAGCCAGCCCTTCCCTTCTTCTTTTGCTAACCCTGAGGGAGAAAGCCGCATCTCTGATCATTCTCAGTATATGACACCAAAATGCTCATTGCTGCTTTAACTCAGATTTGCAGGAATTCCCAGTAGATATACTTGACTATGTACTAAGCTTCAAGTATATTCATTACGATAAAGAAACACTTAAATACTTCAGGACAGTAGACAGCTTATTTTATAACAGGGGAAAATTCATAAAAGTAATTAGAAACATCTGACATTTTCAACATACATGGTTAGCAAAGTGCAAGACAAAAATTAGTGAAGGAAATCTGCAGAAAACATTACATGCTAGATGGAAATCAAGAAGAAAATAATTCAACTGCATACTTCAGAAAATGTATGTGAATAAATTCAGAATATGGATGCCTGTAGTTAAGTTTTAAAAATCTGTTTACTTGAAGTACTGCATAAATCTTAAATTGACAGTAAATTAATTCAGTTAAATGCAACAGACAGGAAGGCAGACAAATGCTAAAGAAATGAAATGTTACTTTTGAGTCCATAAAACAGTATTGTCTTTTATAGAAAGGAAAGAGCTACAAAAATGGGAGATGACTTGCAGAACTTGCATCTCCCTTGCCTTTCTTTAATACCCAAGGTCATTTGGTTCAAGAATCAAATTGGAGTTAAAGAAATCAATTCCCACGTGCATGGCAGCTGCTGCCCTGACTGTGTCACTGAGTTACTCCCATCAAAAAGAAACACTTCAAAAAAGAACACTTTAATATTAGTGCTGACTGCTAACCTGAAAAATAGAAGATGATACTGAATACTACTCCACAGCAGACTAATGTTCTTTTTCCTCCTGCACTTAAGAAACTTCTAAGGATTTGTTTTTAAATCTGTTAGAATTAGTTTAATTAAAGCTTGAGAATACATTCACTCACTCTCTTGTACAGAATCCTAATACAGGTGAACACCAATTTTTAAAGCATTTAAATTAACAATCATAAATTGTTTCTGCATTTTGCAGTATGTTACAACAAAAGCCAGAATTCAAGAAAGGAGTTTGCCCCCCAAAACAAAAATTGGGTTTTCGTCATCATGGCTGATGAATGCCATGTACTTTGCCATAGATACTCATTTTATTTGAAAAGTGCACATACAAAATGAAACGGAAAAAAAGTCAGATTTAGATATTACTTTGTGAAGTGGCTTATGTGATGAGGAATCATATTTGAACAAACTTGATAACAATGACTAGTTAAAACTGATTACACTTTTCTCCCAACAGATGAATACTTAGTTTGACTCAGACTAATTGGTATGAATAAAGAAGTAGAGAACAACAATTAAAAAACCCTCTGAAATAAACTGTTTTCTAATGTTAAAGTACTACCTGTTTTAAATTTCAAAATGTCATGTTTCCATCTCTTCAGGAGAGGATAGACTGAAGACACATCCTAGCAACTTGAAGAAAAATCATTAAATAATGGGTTAAGTTTCAAGAACAAAATTTAAATAATCTTCCCGAGGATCTCTAATTATACAGATTATTATAATTTGCAAATCATAACTCTTAACATCCAGTCATTCTCAGCCTAAAACACCCGCTTCATATGAGCTTATAAATAAGCAACAAACAAACTCAAATATTGAAGAAAACACGCTTCCATTAAAGGAGATTGCCGAGTCCTAAATGGGCAGCAGTTCAAGAATGCTACACTAGTAGTCAGGCATGTACGATTTACAGTACTTTTACTTTTCTACTGCTGCCACTAAGTTTAGAACATGTTCTACAAAAAGGCCTTGCTGATTTTAAAATGTTCTGTAGATCTGTAGTATGCTTATTTTGGTACTTTCTAATACAAGTCTTTGAAACAGTGTCTTCAGTCTGACTGTCTTCTATAATCTTTTGCTAGAATCTAATTTACTGTATTCTGTCTCTCCACCCCATTATGCCCATGTAGCTCCCCATGTGCTCCGGACAGGTTGTCAGCAGCATACATCCTTACAGCTTCAGAGGTTAGTAATGTAATTTTGTCTTTTATTTTTAAGAAAAGCTGATGTTTCTTTGTCATCATTTGTCTTATCATTTTAGCCCACATGATTTCAGAATTAGGGAAGAAATAATCTTGTCATGTCATATGCAGATCTGTCTATAAAGGGAACATCCTCTTAAAACACATTCCACTTAGTTGTTTTGCAAAGTCTTCCTGTATAAATAAACACATGAAGTAGAAGAGCAGTGGATGGTTTTACATATTATGCTTGTAAAAAGCAACAGGCCACACAGTCCATTTGCATTCCTCCTAAATTCTCAACAACAGTTTTGGAGGCTTTCGGACTTAGCTTACTTAAAAATCCAAGTGATAAGATAATATGCATCACAATGATGAAAGAGCAATTTCAATCTCATACCTAATAACCTAAGTGATGTAAACAGTGCAAGTCCTAAAACCTATCATGGAAGGGGTTATGTTCCTCTTCCTGCAGAAGAGGAATAAGAAAGGTAGGCAGAAGAACAGAACTAAGCAAGTTTTTTCCATTTATCTAAGGACTGGCATAAAGTTTCTTGCCCACATTACACAAATAAGCCAGTTGTTAGTAGAGAGCTTTGGAACATCTGGAATCACTAAAAACACTCTCCTTGTTTATTCTAAAGATAATCCTTCACCCCAACAGCACAAATTAAAAAAAAAAAAAAAAAGTCACAGATTCTAATGGCATAGGTGAATTATGAAGATAACACACCCAGAGTTTGTCAATGTGTACAAGGAGAAAGAATTGACTAATTTTGAAAATTAATTCAACACCATGAGAACTTTGAAAACATTTAATCACTTTGTTACCTCAAATTTGTTACTTCTGCACCATATTTTCAGTCCTCCCTCCCCCAATTTGACTAGACCTCTGAAGCACAGCATCAATCTTGTACACAGTAGTTCAAAGTCCTTTAAGTGGTGCTTTAATTGATGCTTATCTGACCATTAAGAGGTATGGTGTTATTGCAAATATTCAACTTGTAATTGTTTGTTGGGTTTTTTTTTCCTAGTAAATATTCAAATGGCTCATAGTTATTGAACTATTCAATAACTGCCAAATGTGTTCATACTAAACTGTAATACCTCACACTCTTCATTATCTTTATGCACAGTAATTTTATAGTATTACTTGCACATTAAGTTGTCTTCACTCCAAAATTCAATCCCATCTGTTTCAATTGTATACTTACTTTTTCTTTCACTTAAGTTAGAGAAATAACAAAAAGACTCAGGATTTTTCAAAACTACTCCTTGCCTTGAGCATGTAAAAGGTTTAACAGCAACTTCTGAAAGCTAGCAAATAAAGTTGTGGTCATATCCCCACACTCTCCTTAGCATACCACTACAAAACCTTAATGCTGTTCTCAACCTTCAACATCAAACTAAATGAAAATACATCTTCCATCCATGCATCATGTCCAAACCAATTCTATTTTCAAAGCTTTTTCAGACAAACAGGTTTTCACTGTCACATGCAGCATATTGTGAGACCTTCTGCTTGAAGAATACAAAGCTAGAAAAGAATTGCCATAGACAGTGCATAGACAGCTCGTTATCTGTATTTTCATCTGCAGCAGAATGGGACTCTTTTCATAGTCCCTAGCTCAAAGCCACATATGTGAGTGTAAATCTCAGCCTGTAATCTGATAAACATTTTACTGCATAAACCAGCACTGCAGACAAAAAAAAAAGCACCCTAAAGAACCAACAGTCCTATCCTCCCCTAACAGTTTGTTCCTGCCCCAGACCATTTGCTGATATATGCCAGTACAACTCTTTATATGGCCACACAGTGAACTGGGTTGTGAACCTGATCTGGCTGAAAATTAATTTAGGGGGAAAAAAACCCAAACACCAAAACAAAACTAACAACAAAATCTGTTCACCATATAGCTGTCTGTGCAAACGTAAAGCAACACAACATGGCACATACTCATTTTCAGCAGCAGTACCAGCTGACAAAGTCTGACACTTTCTTTCAACAACAGCCTCAAGTCTGTATGAGCAAAGCTTCCAGCTCCAGCACATGGCATGGTCAATGAACCAACAAGACCTTTTCCATTTTAAATTTACGTCACAGACCTGCCTTGCATCTTAGTAATTGGCAACAAAAAACCCAAACTGAATAAACCTTTTGACAGTTTTCAAAAATAGATGTGTTAAAAGTTCCTAAGTTCATAAGCAAACTATAGTGCCAGTGATATACTAAACCATATAATGAATACTATTTCCTGTTTAATTAGCCAGTTTGTGTTTGGGACTTTAAAAAAAAAAAAAAAAAAAAGGACTTTTTCTGCTTCTTTTAATCATCAACTCTCAATTTCTCCTCGAAAGTTACATGAAGTTTATATATGAAAAAAACCCCAATTATACGCATACATACAGACAGATAGAAAAATAATTTCAGAACAGCTATGCACCACAATTATTTGCAAGTACTATGTCTAAATCAGGTAAATAACAATTACACTCGCTATTAGCTCTTATTCCTTTTAATAACCTATTTATTTCCATAGTCTAAGAAATGTGAGTACACAGAAGGATGCTACATATGTACTTATGAAGTTTATGTATATGTATTTGATTTTTAAATTTCATAAAGAAATTGTACATGATAGTGACCTTTAAGTGCTTTGAGTATTAACTTTTATGAGCTAACAAAAAAGGTGTATCAGCCCTTACATTCCAAGAGCTGAGCAATATTCTCTGGGTTTAAGGCCCAGCAGTAATTCAGAATACTACTGTTGTAGTAATCCACGTGAGAAGTTCTCCTTTCTGACCTGATCTGCTTGCAAGTGTGTCTATCACACTAACAGACAGAGCCTCACATTATTCCTGTGATTTACCCCAGAACTCTGATACAATCTATTAGCACCTCGGTATTGCAGACTTAATTATGCCTTCTCCTGGTTATAGATCTGGCACCTATTGTATTTTGTGACACTCTAATAACAATTGTGGGAAGTTAGTGGAAAGCTGTCCCCCTGGTTCTTCTCAATAGAAATAGCATTGGTTCTACTACTTTCATTTTCAGGTTAACATGTTCTTGTGTTTAATGGAAACTTAAAACCTATGAGTCCTCCTACCACGTTGCAGGATAGCAAATGTTTGAAAAACCTCAACAGAAAAACCAGTTTGCTTCAGCACCGGACTACTATACGTAACACTACAGACATGAAACAGATATTATAGGCTTTTGATTCAAGCTCTCTGATCTGTACTTATTTAGAGAACAAGTCAGAAATTCTCTGTCATTTAAAAAACAACACATCTCCAGTGAAGAAAACAAGGCTTAAAGAAATCCACAGGAATTGGAGGCAGAAAAAGCTAACTAATTTAGTCACGTCCACATTAAGGTTTTTACCAACATAGCCCAGTTCCCTGATTTGCATAATGGGCCAGAGCAAACCCTCCCTGGGTCCTGCCACATATCAACATTCCTCTATGGCACAAAAAACCCCCAGGAAAAATCTGCATATACTAACCTTTCATAGCCCAGCCCAACCCTTCCCAGTCAATCATTTCTTATTTGGTACCTGATAGCTATTGACATCTGTAATAAAATAGCAAAGGATGTTAGTATAGATGCAGTTGTCCTAGCAAGATACATTTATGCTAATATTCCTCTTTTTCCCCTGGTTGCCCAGCAGAAGCAACAAACTACACTGGTGAGAGCAGAGCTTTGCTATCATCGTGCATCCACTCCAGAAGTGCTCTGTACACCACTGTAGCAGCAAACAGGAACTACAGCCAAAGTGGGTGTAATGTTGATACACAGTATAGGAAACTGCATCTATACTCAATATCAAGAAAAATAGGTGTGGCCTACTCTTAAAAAAACAATCAGATCACCACTACCCACAGTTGGTGGTCCCACAACTGAGCCATAGTAACTGATCACATGAACTCTCTCAACTCACTCTATTTGTGAACTTAAATGCATCAGCCTGATTAGCTTGATTTCAGCCTCTTTATTACCCACAGTACAACAGCAGCAGAATTCCCAGCAGAGCTGGTCCATTTAGATGAACATAAACCTGTAACTGCACACTACTATCCTGTTCATATTAGTGTCTGCTCACCACAGAACTCAGCCGTATCATCCTCCTCACCAGCTGCTGGAAGTTGCACTGGCAAAGTTGATGGATGCCACAAAACTGTGTTAGTTTGACACACAGTCACAGAATTTCTGAAGGTTTGGGAAAGCACCCCACAAAGCACCACGAGAAAACCCACAGAGCAAAACTTTGGTCCAGAGGATGCATGCCCAGACTGCCATTCAAGTAGTTAACTCACTGATGAGCGGTCAAACAGTAAGTAATCAGTAACTGTAAAATGGCAGTAACAAAAATGGTGTGGACTTGTGTCAGTGTGACACAATTATATTGCTGCAGTTCAAATAAACAAACTAATCAGATATAATGTTACTGTAAGGACAGGTCCAAAGCAGTTTGTTAACTAATGATACTACTAGTTTCTGTTTCAATGTAGTACTTTGGAATGGTATCTCAAAGTAACAGAAGTCATGGATTGGATCCTACAACATAAATCTCATTTCTTTAAAAACAAAACACACACGCCCCCTCACAAACACTAGCAAAGAAGAAATTTTGCTTGTGCCAGGAATTGCAGACCAAGCATTAATAACTAAAGCTTCAAAGTACCATACAAATGCTTTGCCCATGTCACAGAGCACTATCTCACGAGAGATGCTTCAGTTCAGTCCATTCCTGAACCCATTCACTTACTGGATCCATGTAGAGAAAACAAACCAAACCAACCAATCAACCAACCAAACAGCCTCCCATCAATCAATTTGTACCAGTTGTACAAGTGATTTCTAGAAGAAGCAAAAAGAAAAAGCAGACCCTCAGGCTACATATAACACATCATAAGACTTTGTTACTCTGAATCTAAGTAGAGGCCATGTAATGTCTTAGTCTCTAATTCAGCAAAGCACTGAGACATTGACGAAGAGATTCTTAATCCCATCACTAAGCCCTCAAACCACCATTTCCCAATGTAAAGGACATGTTTATCTAGTTATTCTACTACAGATTTTAGGCTACACTGTAATGAATGACCATTCACAATGTATAAATGTTCCATGAGAGCTATTACAAATACTGTAACTAAATATACTTTTCTACTAGCCATCACTAATAATTTATCTTGAGTTAAAATAACAGATCCGCATCTTAGAAAGACATCTGCTCTGATAAAGAAAATGCATTCAAATGTATACAAGTCTACATCATATACAAGTCCCTATGTTAACAGGCAGACTGATAGAATTCAGAAGATGGAAAAAAAAAACCCAAACCAAAACAAGACCAAAACCCGCACCCATGCACCTACCCAAAGGTATTTTAAGGACTGTTTATGTTCCACTGAGAACAGGATGTATATTTTACTAATACAAGTTTTGAACAGAGTACTGTTTAAAGAGTAATATATATCCACAAATGGAAAAAAATTGAAGTGCTTCCCTAAATCCACCTAAATCTGGAAGCGTTTGTAGGGACCTGAGAAGTCCCAAGCAGCTGTACACACATTTTCATGTCTAAACTGCAGTAGACTAGTTCAGGATACTTTAATTTGAATGTGACATTTTCTTGTTCTGAAGAAACAAGAGTAATTCAAAATTATTTGAGGCTAATCTGTCCTAGCTGCACAGTATTTCAAGGCAGTTTTACTGCTGAGTGTTCAGCCTAATTACAATGTCTGTTCAAAACAGATTAATTAGGTTACTTGTACCTTTTTAAGGTGTCCTTAGGCACTTGACCACAGCTAATAATAAATACCCAGTACTTTTTATCTCTAAAAAAGCAAGCATCATTACCTCTATTCTAAAGATGAGGAAACTGAGCCATGAGTAAGCAGACTCTTCAACCTAATGTCACCTGAGAGCAGAGCAGCCAGGAATGAAATACAGGTCTTCAGAGTCCCATCTAGTAGTTTAACCCAACACAGTGAGGTACAAGTGCTTAATTTTATATACCTTTATATATAAAACATAGTTGTGTAATCTAAGACTCAACTGTCCAATTTATATCATGCAGACTAACAAAATACTGAGCATTTTTCAGTCATACTCATTTTATGAATATTCTTGTCCCAGACATGAAATGGAAAAATAAAACAAACTAAAAAACTATACTGGATGTGCCACCGTGTAAGTGTAATTTACATGTATTTCAGTTGTGGTACTGTTCATCACTACTTTGAAAAAAAAAAAAGTTACCAATTGCCTTTGAACACGATTCTGTCATGAAATTTATGCTTCAACATCCCCAAGACCAGCATCTTAGGAAATTAGATGACTAGGGCTTCCATCAAAACAAAATATCCATTAAAAAAATCCCTTTATTCTGACCAACACAGAAATAAAGACATTTTTGCCAAGGTTTTGTAATTTTAGAAACATGATCATGGCCGAGCTTGAAAAACTCATTCCAGGTAGAGCCTTTAACACTTCCATTTGAAGCAAACGAGGGTCCATTACATGCCTATTTACTTTAGGGCATAGCCCAAGTTCTCTATCTTGACCAAACAATTTCATTTAAGCAAATAAAACCAAGTAATATACTGTTTTCTTCAGGCATTAAACAGGTACTGTTTTGGAAGCACAATTTTGAGTGAGCCAAAAATTTTCTTAAAATAAATCCTGTAACATTAATGAGAAAAGTCTAAAGTTTAAAACAGTTACATTACTGTCTAGAAAAGAAGTAGTAGACAACACCTAGAAGTACAAAAGTGCAATCACTTTGCATACCCAATAGCTTCATTTAAATACTCTAAGTAATAATTTCTGTTACCCCAGCCATATCAACTTACTATGCTGTCATGTACCATCATGGCAAAGAAAGCACACATCTCTGGAAATACACACTACCTCACAAAAACTTCTTTTTTATTTTTTTTTTAAATTATTATTAAAAAAAAAAAGACCTTTTTCATATGAAACTTAAAAGATTTTATTTCATGGATGACTGACTTAACAACCTACAGCATCATAAGTTCATTTTATGAGGACACAGGTTTGCCACTTCCACCAGGAAGCAAAGAGTTAAAGGCTGTGCAACTAACCTGAAAGCTAGCACTGGAGAGGCTAGTTTACCTGCTGGACAAAGTTCTAAAAGGATGCAAGCCCAGCAAAGGACAGCAGAATTTTCGAAGGGAAGGCAACATCAGCAATACTGGTTCTTACCCAAGCTCCTTCCCTCTCCTACAAAAGAACCTGTACTGGAGATAAAAGGAGGTAAAAAGGTAAGCTGTCTTTATGTAATCTTTCAATCTTTGGTAATCAGGTAATTTTGCTGGTGAAGCTACTAAACAGAACAAACTAAAAAGAGGATTTGTTTACTGCCAAGTTTATTTCCTACTATGCATTTGCTAACTACTGAAGAATAAGTGTTATATTTTTCACCCTGAACAAATTTATGTGAAAACTTGTTTAGAAGCAAGATATACTTTCCACATCCTATTAACTGTCTGTGAAATGTTTAAAGGAAGATATAGAAGAATAGAGAAAATATTTTATAGACAAAGCAGGACAGAAATGTCTAATGGATATTTGCTAGCAGAAGTTTTAAAGAAACTGTTCTATCAGATACAGAGTCACTTTTTTAAAATATAAAATCATCACTATGAGAAGTGTGCTCTAAGGCCTATTTAAGGCCTGTTTAATTAAACTCCGTACACTTTGAAACAAGTACATATACCACGCCTATGTTTTACCACTTTCTTCTTAGCAGTTAGTTATTTTGCCCTTTTGTTTTTCATAGTTTCTCAGAATCCGCTTCACATCCTGTTAGTCAGTAGTTGAGAAAGTTTGCCAATCTTTATATCAGGAGAGTTCAATTGATTCATGACTACTGATCCACTTTTATTAACTTCATCCAAACCTAACAGTTAACTACTTACAGCACGATGGAGTACACAGGGCTATCATAACCAAGTGCATGCAGAACATACAATATCAATAAGCAACGTGTTATATTGATCACCCACTGATACTCTAGATTCCATGTCAGGATCAAGCTCGGGATTAATAATGGGTTTAGCTTGTTTCCAGTAGGTATTCATGAGTATTAGCAAAACATCTAAACCACACATCGTTTGTGATCTAGATCGATGCAATTACGTGACGCTTTCAACCTTTACTGTAGCCATGCATTCTACAACTTCCTCATCTTTCTGTGCACGATTGCAATATGCAAGTAAAAGCCCATCTTACATGTAAGCACTTTTTAAGTTAGAGTTCTTTAAATTGAGGAAGTTTCCTCCTGAAGAAACATGAGCAAAATGGCGCATCTCACACTTCACCGTAGTTCCCTTTACTTTGGGATCATGCCACTAAACGAGCTTTTACGCACAGGTATATGAAGAGTAATTCGTTTTGACGAATTCCCAAGAAAAATGATAGTTATGCCTTTGCGTTCCACTGCTAATATATGCCACTGCAAACAAAACGCTGCCTTTACAGTGGTTCTTCCTGATATGGAAGTTCCTCTTAAAAATACCTAAAAGTTAGCAGTTTACAAAGCTTAAACCCTGCTGGGATTTCCATGTTAACTTCGTAACCTGTCTTGCCCAAAGAACTGTATTTATTGGCACAGAAGTTACCACATATAATGGGAGAGACAGTACAACCAAAGGATCTAATCCATACTGTTTTGTTTTTGTTGTTTTTTTTTTTTAATCAGTATCACTGTCAGTCTCATCTTCCAAGGAAAAAAAAATAATAAAACCAAGCCCTCCCCACCCCCAACAAAGTCCCCCCAAACAAAAAACCCCACTCACTGCTGTTTAAATTAATCTGAACCACACTCTCAGTACTTCTACAGAAATTCTGCTTCCATTTAGCTTACCTGTAACACTACCATAGTTACTTATTCACACAGCTCACCACTTCAAACAGGTCTACCAGCTTATATATCTTCGTATCAAGTTTGTATTAACATAGCGATTCTTCCTAGACACTTACAAGCCACTGATTAAAGTTCAGCATTTTAGATGGATTCTTAGCCTTCAGCCATCTCATGCGCTACAATATTAAGTAGACTGCTACATCTCAGTTGTGCCCTCTTTTCCTTTGTTACTCAAGTGAGCACACTGCTAACACTTAAAGTTACAGGAAAACGTAACAGCATTTAGGAAGTAAAATGTCTCCTTTTTAAAGCATGGCTTTCTAATTTCTAGTCGAGCATTAAATTCAATGCTTTCCATTTATGGCCTTCTTTGGCTAATTGTCCAACTAATAAATTCAGAGACACATTCTTTGCCTGGTTAACCGTAACAACTTGCATAGATATAGTGGTGTATATTAAAAAAAAAAAAAAAAAAAGAAAAGAAAAAAGCAAGTAAGCTTTCTTCTGGACAAGGAAGCGGAAGAGCTAGCAGGTTGAGCTGACATGTAAAGATAAGAGCACAACAGCAAAGCTCCCGAATTGCATCTAACCCTGCAGCTGACAAGCAGAAAAGTAACAGTTGCAAAGGCAACCAAAACTGGCCAAACTGCAGGCATGGATGGGAACAACCAACCCTCGAGTTTTCAGGGCCTTTTACGGCGTTGCGGGGTGGTCTGGGTTTTTTTTTGTGGCGACGAGAACCCTTGCCGTGTGCCAAATAACGTTGCTCGGACCATTTTCTCCTCTTCACAGGCTCCGAGTTCAAGGCCTACATAAAGGAAGCTGCTCCCACTCCTGCGCGGTGCCGCGCAGAGGGGAAAAGCTCTTCGCTTGGCCCCGAGGCAGGCGGTGGGGCGGCTACCGGGAGCCCCTCCGGCCGGCGCCCCGGCGAGCGCCGTGCCCGGGGCGGGGGCGGCGAGAGCCGCCGGCCGCCGCAGCGGCTCCGGCGGGCGCGGGCAGCCTCCGCGCTGGCGGAGGGCGCTCCCCAGCCGGCGGGGGCCGCGGCCGGGGCGGGGGGCGCGGCCCGGGGCAGGCCCTGCCGCAGGGACGCGGCCGCTCGGCGCGGGGAACGAGGGAGGCGAGCGCAGACAAAAGCGGGTCGCGGCCGGCAGCGGGGTGGGGCCGTGACCGGGCGGCGGCGCCTCCGCTCCCGGGGGAGGGCGGCGGGAAGCGGCCTGGGGTGGGCACGGGCTTCCGCCACCTCCCCTGCCCGGCCGCGGGGCGGGGTGGGCGCCGAGCGGCGGGCAGGGGGCGGCGGGGCGCGGCGCGGCGGGGCCGGCGGCGGCGGCTCCGTCCTCCCCGCGAGGGAGGGGAGCGCGGCTGGGGCGGCGCCCGGAGGGCCGCCGCCGCTTACCTGGAGCTCGGTGAAGAGGATCTCCCTCTCGGCCGCGTTGGACGCCATTGCGCTGGGGTCTGAAGTCCGCACCTGGACGACGCTGCTGCTGCCGCCGCCGCCGGCGGGGAGGGGAGCGAGGGAGGCGGGTCCGGGGCCGGGACTAAGGGCGCATCGGGGGCGGGGGGAGCGCTCCGTGCTCAGGCAGGCAGGCGGGGGGACGCGGGAGGGGACGCCGCCGCCGCTGCTGCTGCTGCCGCCGCTGCTGCTGCTGCCGCCGCCGCCCCCCCTCCTCCTCCTCTCATGGGGGTCGCGCCGGGCGCCGGGGCGCGGTGCCGTGCGGTCCCCGCCGGGCCGCGGTGCGCTCCCCCGCCGAGGCGCGGCGCTCGGCCCTGGCAGCGCTGGGCCGCCGCGGCTGCTGCTCCTGCGGCCGCCGCGGATGTCGCACCATTTGGCTGTCACCCTGTCGCAAAAGCGTCGCTGCTTTGCGGCTCCCGGAGCACGTGACGGCGGGGGGGCAGGAGGGAGGAAGAGCGGGCTCCCTGGCGGCGGCCGGCAGCCCGCCCCCGCCCCCCCGCGGGCAGAGCGGCGCGAGGCGCGGAGCGCGGGCTGAGCGCGAGGGCGCGCCTCGTCCCCCCTCAGCGTCCCCTCGGCGCCCCCTCCGTCCCCTCGGCCCCCTCGGCGCCTTCCTCCCGCGTCGTCCCCCTTCTGTAAAGCTCCAGCGCTGGGAGTCCTGTCGTTTCCTCCTGTAGTTGGGGGGTGGGGGAGGGGGGCGGCGTGTGGCACATCCCTGGTGTTGGGGGTTGCTGGGGCTCGGCTCCGCCAGGCCTAGGAGACGGGTAAAACCTGGCCGGTTTTTAGCAAAAAGCAGCTAGCTCAGGAAGGAGAGGTCGTGCTTGTCTCAAGCGCCCGGAGAGAGGGCAGCCACCTGCCGCCCTGGGGACCTGGAGCAGTGGCCCAGGAGGTTGTGGTGAGTGGGTGCTGTTAATGCCGTTCTTACTAGTTTAAAGGGCTAAACGTGTGTACTTGGGGTGCTTGGTGACTTTCGGGGGGGTTGGCACTGCTCAGTTAGTCTGCAGAGTAATAAGCTTCTGAGAGCTTCAAAGTCAGTTGGAGTGTCTGGAAGGAAATGGTTTCTCTTCCCTCTTGGCGGCATGTGACACGAGCGTTTATTGTCAGTTTCTTGCCGGTGTCGGTTGTTTTGTTTTTTTGTGGTTTTTTGGGGTTTTTTTTCCACCTGTCCATAAACACGTACTTTCTGTTGGCTAGTCTATACGCACGTGCACTCTCATTCCAGCTTCATATCGGATGTTACATTGGGCTAATTGAACTCATGCAGAATGCTGTGTGGAAGCAATTAAAACTGCTTTTTTTACCTGTGCAGTTCATGTCAAACTCATGTAAACTGAGGCATTTTTGATAGATTCATCTTCATGTAAGCATCAATATTTGTTCTGTTTATGCTAGTGCATCTCTGTATGGCTACAGGCCAATAGTGGTACGTTTGCTCTAGAACTGCAAGATAAATTTTGGAGTGTTCTTTTCTGTTTTTTTTGTTGTTGTTTTTGTTTTTTTTTTTTTTTCTTTGAGAAAGAAGGGAGTGGGAGGAGTAAACATTAAATTGCCACTACTGTTCCTAGCAAATTTGAAACATTTTAAGTGTTTTTATTCTTCCACTGTTGAGCACCAAACAAACTAGACAATCTGAAGTACTGTCTGTCATGCAGTACAAAAGTTTATGAACATATGCACACAGTTAATTTCACATTAAAAAAATTAAGATAGTTCTACAGTAACAATGCACATCTTTACAGAAATTAGACTTTTTCACTGACTTATGCCTAAGTAACTGTATTGATATGGTTTGTAATCTTGCACATGCACAAATCTACATATAGACTTAGTCCACTCGAAGCTGATGGCTTAATTTCTGTTCTGTGTGGCCAGACGATTAGAGGCTGGGAGGAAAAGGAGATAGCAGAGAGGAGGAATAATTTACCTGCCAGTTGTCTAACAGTGACTATTTTACAAAAAATACGGAAAGTTCATAAATCTGGGGTTAACAGTTTTAATGCAAGATTTTAATTACTGTTCACTGCTCCATTGGTACATGACAGCAATCAGTGAGGAAAACATATCTTAGCTATCACAAAGGAATATACAACATCTGAGGCTAAATGGTAAATTGTGTTAAATTGTATCAGGAACTGGTTTAGCTCTTGGATAAAATTTTTGGAGCATACACCTGTGCTGAATGTAAATTCCTCAAATGCAGTTTGGATTCGAGTGATTTTTTTGCCTACTGTGCAGTTTTAAACTACCTGAAGAATGCTAAGGTGGGAGGTCGTGTAGATCACTTTTCTGAGTCTGGCCATCAGGTAAACATCTTTACGTGATCAAAAGCCACAAGGTACATAAGTCATACCTTGTGGTTATAAGGAAGGGGAATTTCAGAAATCATTCATATTACTTGATTGTGAAAAAGGCTGTGTGGGGGAATCCTAGTTATTCTTCACCAGACTTCCTGGCTCAGTTTTTTCCATAGCCAAAGTTTCACAATTATCCAATAAAATTTGTGCTAGCACAGCTTTGCTGTCAGTTGTATGAAGTAGTCTTGGTTTAGCAGTCGCACGTCAAAAGGCATGAATTGGCTTTACTTGTGGAGCATGGTGCAGTTTTTGGCACACTGTGGAAGAAGGCGGACGGCAAAGACATTTATACAATAATTTCTCATTTTGAGCATGATACAATGATGCCAAACTGCACTTAAAATTCATTTGAACTGGTTTTGAGAACAGATGTTTAAGGATACATAGAAGTAGTCAGAAATTACTAGATTACTGTGATTTAGTGACTTCATATACTTGTCAGTGTGTATGTGGTCCATTACTGCAGCTCATCTGCTAGCCTGCTCTAACTGCAAAGGAGGAGTCAGTGTGCTAGCATGTATATTTTACAAGATGTGGTCAGAGGAAAACACAGATTGTGCCCCAAAGAAAATTCGTAGATGAATGAGTGTTTGTCAACAAAGTCAGAGAAGCTTTGAGATTCTGTCTAAAGCAGGCAGCTGACTTTAGTTCATGCTTAACCTAGCCTGCCTGTTCAGCGTAGCCTAAAACATGTTATCCCTCTCAAGACAGGGCCTATAATCTTTTTCATATTCCCAATGTTATTTACACAACTTGGAAAGACAAAGTCCTGGATTCTTTTATAGAAGTGTAGTGGTACAGGAATCAAAGGAGGAACTGGTTTGAAAGAACAACATTTGCTTAGCTAAATCTCTGATACTTCCTCCAGAGTCTGGAAAACACAAGGCAGTGCTGGACAACTGTAGCTCTACGTTTAAGTACTGTGACAGTGAATTACTGAGCAAGAGAGAACATTCCAAGTGAGTCCCAAAATAGAAGGCAGTTAAGTATGTAAGTCTGAGAATTTAGCATTATATGGAATCCTGAGTTCAGCCTGTGCCTTAAAATATCTGAATGCTATTTCTTCAGCCATTATTCTGTTAGCTCATTCCCTACACTCAATTAACATGCTAGAAAAGCAAACTGAATGAAAGGGATGTCAGTACCATTGGCTAATGCCTTTAATTACTTCTTTTCTTCAGGTTGTGTTATTAAAGTCTTTGTCCCAAAGACCTGGAAAAGGAAATAGCTGAGGCTTCTGGTGTTCCAGGTGGTGCAAAGCACACCTTGTGAACCCTTGAGCATAGTACAGAACTCTTTAGAAAAATATCCAGGATACTATAAGCAATATCTAGGGTATTTTTTAGAATAGGTCTAACTAGTCCTATATATCATCTAAGGAAGAGCTTGCCTTCACTTGGTGATGCATATAGAAATGAGGATTGAGGACATGTGAAGAACACCAGAAAGGTGTTAATTATTATAATTATTATACTTGCTGCCAGCAAGAGTCTACCAGGAAAAAGTTAAGTTTTTATGTAAGCTTCTCGTTAATCTTGCTTGTTCAAATTAGTGATGTACTCTAGAGGGACAACAGTGTAGAGACATGCTTGGGTACAGGCTAAATGAAACTCTTGGGGAGGAAGAAATTAGGTATCATTCTACATGCACTGTGTTAGTAGGTAAGTGGGGGCAGAGCAATGCTAGGCCATCCCACCACCTTTTTAGGCACAGAACAAACTCTAGGAATTGGTGACTTTTTTATGGGGTGGGGTAAAGATTATTTTATTTTGCAAGTAATATTGATACCTGTTAAAGGAAATTCTTCTCTCTCTCTCTCACAAAGTGGGAATGCTGAAATTCACAGTTCAAGTCTACTTCAGGATAGCATTTTCTTTAAGTTCTTTTGCTTAGGAATAAAGACACGTATGTAAAGGAAATGTAGTCCCAACGCTAGTTTAAAAAAAAAAAAAAAAAAGCAGCAACACAACAGATTTTTAATAATGTAACCATTTGTTCTCCCTGACTTCTAGACATAGCAGTGTTACTCCTGAATTCCCATAGTTGTCCTTCTAGGCTGGATCCTCTGAAAACCTTATGAAATCCTGGAGCTATGAGGCACAGGAAAAGTGAGATGGGAGAATGTATACGTCTTTGTCTTCTTTGTTTGTTTACTTCAGCCTGGAGATGTTGAAAAAATATTAATGGAGAATAGTACTTTTCATCTTCCTGTTTTGCTTCTCAAATCATTGTGGGAATAGGAGAAAGCTTTGCTTTAAAGAGCTTCCAATAATAAGTCTTGCAGTAGGTTTAGAAAGAAACGTGTCTAGATCAGGTTAAACTTTGAGATAAAAAAAAGAAATTAATATAATAATCTTTCTTAGACCACCAACTTGCTGGTGTTCATTAAAGAAAATGCCCAACAGGAGGAGAAAAAAATCAAAGGTGTGGATAATTTTAATGGGTTTAGCTTGAGAATGTTGTTTCCTTTCTCGAAAACTCACTTCTTCCATAGTATTTCTTAGAAGTTACTTACTCGCCTTTCACTCAGATTTCTTAAAGGGAATTCTATGTAAGAAAAGGCTCCTGAGAGAGAGCATGAGAGCTCTCTGAGGCTCTTACTGATGTGCCACTGACAGTGAAGAGGACAAGATGATGACGTCATAAACAGAAAACTAAAATGACTACGTAAGTTTATTTAGCTCTTGTGCGTGCAAATTTTGCATATTCTTAAACTATTCCTTTATTACTCTCTTAATTACACAGCTAATCTTGCAACTTCTGAGTGGATTGCTGTGATGTAATCATAACCCTGTTAGCAATTGCTGCACACTTTCTAGTTAAAATTTGTCTTCTGTGTTTACATACTATTACCCAGGGCTAGGCGTAGGCATGTTATCATCCAGCCAAGTAGGCAGATGCTCTGAGGAGTGGAGTGCAACAAACCTTATCTTACTATCTGTTTTATTAATTCTGGACCCTGGGAAGGCTTGCAGTCAGTGAGAAAAGAGTGCTCCAGGGGAAGGAGGTTCATTCCTGTTATTGCCTCCTGTTCTTCTTTTCCCTTCTTCTCTTACAAGGGAAAATCTACCTTATGCCAGTTAGTGGAAGCCTGTAGAGAGGAAGTGCCCTACGTGTGCAGAACCAGCTGTAAGATCAGACCTCATTTCTTTAAAGGAGATCAACTTGGATTATTTGAAGTAATAACAAAATGCTTTATGTCTTTACATTAAGGCTATGATCCTACAAGTGGATCAACATGATGGATCTTTACACCTATGCTAAGTCCCAGTGATTCTAATTAAACTTGATTATAGGATCAAGATTAACATACTTGATGTTGTTTCTGCAATGAGCTGTGCACAGATGGACTCTTGTGCTTTCATTGAATCCACTGAAGTGAATAGGGCCTGGTGCAGCATTGGTAACATCAAGGCCTTATTTTCAAAGAATGTAGATAAGAGATCAGTACAAGCAAGGTAACTGTATCTTTGGATAGTTCCTGGTTGTCCCAATGCTTTATTTCTGTCAATTGCAAGCACATTAATTCTAATGGTGGCTGATTTAAAGTACCTTAGTTCATTACAAAAACAAGGCAAGATGCATTCAAGAGTGATTCAAAATATGTTATCCTATGAAGAAGACTGACTTTCTGAAGAAATGTAGGTGGCTGTGACCTGAAGTTGCTATGAATAGACATTAGAAAATTGGGGCTCTGGAGATAATTGGAGGATTTTCACATGCAGCTTTAGGGTGTGCAACTTTCCATGATTCTAGGAAAATCAAATTCCTACAGAAGGCTTTACAAATATAAAACAAACAAAGAGTTTGAGAGTCACAACATAGCTGAAGTCCCAGTCTGCCTTTGGAGGAAAGGGAAATGTATTGCAAAGGATGAGTCAGATGTGGGCATCCCCAGAGAAATCTTTGCTAAGTAGGAGATCCATGCTTGAAAGGCTGCTTCAGAGATGTGTCTCTCTTGCATGCTTCTAAGGTGGGATTTGAGCTGCTTTTGGAAAGTCTGTTGCTGCCAACAATACTAGACTGCCGATCTGCTAGCAGCTCCCAGCATGGTGTGGAAAAGGCAGAAGGTTGTCCATTCTCCTCTGCATCGTGGTGCTGACAGACTGGTTTCACCTTGTGTTGTGGAAGTTGATGCATGTGACTCATGAACTTTTGGTTGTCCTCAACAAATTTTAATTTGCTGTTTTGAAATCTACAGCAAAGACTGACAGAAACAGGAACTATGTCCTTTGCCTGAAAACATGTACAGCTGCAGTGCCGTGTCTGGTGATAGAGTGTCCATACATCAAAGTTATCTTTAGCTCTAATATGTTTGTGGACATTATAAACAGCTATGCCAAATGATCCTGAAACAGACTTCATCAGACACTCAGTCTTAGATGGTAATGATTTTTGGTCGTGATTAACTTGATGGCTGTTTTTTCTCTCCATGTCTTTATCTCCTCTCAGAGACAGTAGCCTGCATGTGTAACTCTGTCAGGGATTCAAGTCCTAAGTAGTTATTAACTTGTACTTAGTATGCAATGTCTCTGAATTAAAAGGGCAGATCTATCTTCATCTAATGAACACTTAAAACAAGAGAGTTACCAGGCAGGTTTATAGCTGGCTCTAATTGCATTCTCCTTGCTCTGCTGGGACTGACATCCCGAGGAGAGAAGAGAGCTTAACAACTTTCAGAGAAAATGACAGTTGCATCAAACAGTATTAAGAGAAAGACACATTCAAAAAATGATAGTGCTGATACCAAATATGTTACTGCTTCCCCTTCTCTCTTCCTTCTTTTCACTCCCTGTCTTCCCTCACCCCCAATTCTTTTATTCTCATGCTATGGCAACCAAACTTGCTCTTGTGTAATTTAGTGCAGCTGTATGTTGCTTTGATTCATGTTCTCCTGCTTTTGAACGCTGTGGTTCTGAGATGGCTTGTTATAGTGTATTCCACTTATTAAACTGTTTAGACATAAGTAAGGAAGTAAGAGTAGTATCTCTCTTTTTTCCTTCTTTTTTCTTCTTTTTTTCCCTTCCTTTTTTCTTTCTATTCCTCCCTCCCTCTCCCTTTTTGGAATGGGATGGTCATGATAGGGGTGAGCAGGGAAGTTAATCACACACATTCCTTTTGGGATACCTTTTTAACTAGCTGTAACAAGCTTCCATGCATTTTCAGGATGTTCAAAGGCATTTTCTCTTGTGTGAATGAATCTGCTGGCATTGTCATGTTGCCTGAAAATATACACAATGTAGAAAAGCTTAGATGAGATTTCTATACTGGAGACTAGTTGCAGAGTTAATTGTGGAATGGCTCTTCTGACTGAAAAGTGAAATGATCAGGTACCTTAAAGAGCAACAATTAAATTCTTCTACTACTTTTAATTTGCTTAGATATGTAGATGCCAGTGATTTTTTTTTTTAAAGTGTAATGCATTTTCTTGTAAACAGTTAATGTTATCGTTTAGCCTCTTTTTATGTTAAAGAGCAAACAGTCTAAGGACTAAGCTGAATCAATTCGGGTTAAGTAGCTTCGAAGTATCTTATTCACTGAAATCCTATACTGTCAGTATGGCCTTGGATTTGAACCATTTATTATATTCATGTAATGAAATGTTCTAGTAGAAATATAAACCACTTTCAAGTTGGTTTGCTGCCTAGCAAGTAGTTTGCAGTTAGTGAACTTGTTTCTTCTTTGTAAGAAAAATGAAGCTGGAAGCTACTGAAGAACGTGTGGGAAAATGTTTTGGAGCCTTGATCTGTTTCCTGTATCTACACTGTCAAGGAGCAGTCAGCTAGAGGCAAACACTGAGGTGGAGTTAATGGAGGAGAGGGTTGAAGTGTACTGGGCTAATATTTGAAACGTGATAACCTGGATTTTCTTTACATTCGTTTACCTCTTTGCTTGCTGCAATGTTGACATGTTAGCTTTAATGAAGGCAGCTTTTATGCAAGTGTTAGAAATGTCTGTTAACTAATGGAATGCTTATTCAGCATGCTCTCATTCGTTCCCTCTTAACTTGTTCTTTGCTTTCTTCTGTCTGTTCCCTACACACACCACACACTCCCCCCCCCCCCCCCCCCCGGAAGTAGTGCTGTGATGGAACAAAGCATGAAAATGAAGTGTAATCATCTAAAAATAAAATAATATGGTTTACCCTCCTCCTGTCCTATATTCTTTCTCTCCATCCTGAGATCCATCTAACAGGCCAGTCTTGAACTGCAGTGTCCTTAAAGTCTATTTGATTGAGGTAGGATAGCTTAGCTTAATTGGACCTGAGCTGAATGTGGTCATAATATTGATGGAGATGATGGGGATGTATCAATGATATGTCCTCAGTATCTTTGGAACCGTGGCCAAATTCTGTAGGACAGAAGTGCATAATTACCTTAAAAGTTGCATGAGCAGCCTAATGTTTGGTTTTTATTAATCATGATAAATAATAGTAACAATTTTTAGAAGAAAGCACTGCATCTAGACATTAAAAGCATGTATTTTCACCATGGACCTAAATACAACAGTAAATCCAGTGTTATTTATACCTGCCATGCAGGTAGAAGTTGATTTAACATTAGAAAAGTGCAATAATAGGCAGGATAATAAAGTTATATACTGTATTATGAGGCATGCAGACTTTAGATACAGTAGACAGTATATTATAACTTATTTTCATAACATTCAGGTTTTCAAATCATACTTCAAATATTAATATTTCCTAAGTATAATACAACAGAAATTTAAAAGAAAAAGGTGAAGCTGAGGTCAGTTGGGGGTTGCCATTCACAGGCTGTCCTTAACTGTTTATTGCTTCCCCTTTTCCCAGCAAATCCAGTATTTAAGAAGGATTGTAAGATCCATGTAATCATTGAGGATTTACTTCCTTTGGTGCCTCAGAGCTGTGTTCAGCAACAACACTGTTGTTTTATTTGTTTTTTAAGCATACATGTCACTTTTACAAGTATAGATGGACGTTACTAGGAAGTATTTTGGATAGCAACAACTGTAAATTGTTGCTTGAAATTAACATTTGAAATTTAGATAGACATAGCTTCAACTTTTGGTCTTGCACTGACAGAAGGCACTGTAGTTCTACAGGGATCTTGGGTACACCTGATGTAAATTGGGACTCAGACTTGACCTCATTAGCCTTTCTCGTGTCAGTACAAAATCTTCATAATTCTCAGTTTTGATATTAAAATATAGAAGAATTCTAAATATAATAGGCTAGGTTCAGGGTAGGCTTAAGACTTCTAGTTTGGAATAATCTTTGCTGGCAAAACGTTCTGGTGTCTGTGGTAAATAGAGAGCATAATACTCTGATAAACTGCTTAATATTTCTTAATGCTTAATGTTTCTGAAGACTATGTGGTGTAGATTGGTGGATAAATTAAATTAATAGTTTAACTGAAGTGCTTTAGAATTGCAGTTTACTTCACACTGTTTCCAGTCGTTGCTGTAATACAGGTAAAATACAGAACCATTTGTGTTTATTCATATGCAACTTTCTTCTTATTTGCATAATCTGTAAGGACACAGTATTTCTAAGTGTCCTAAGTATAAAAAGGAAAAATAAATATTTGGTAATGGGAAAGGTATATTAGTGAAAGATCTGAAACTTCAAGAGGATTTTCTTTATAAATGGAAATTTTAATATTAAATTGCTCCATCTAGTGGCAAACTGCTAAAACTGATAATTTTTCTTTAGTGATTATTATCCTTTAGTAATGATTATTCCTTTTAAGAATTTAAGACTGAATTCTTTTCCATGGGAAGTCCTCTGCCAAGGGAACTCCATATATGACAAGGTACAAACCTTGATTTTCCTTCCTGTTAGTTCTGAGGATTTTTGCTGTTTACTTCAATGGAAGCAAGCCTTATGTGTCCAGGTGTCTGAACTGCTTTTGAGAACTTGATCTTAGTGCCTTAATACCTTTGGTTCGAGTTGTCCTTGGGGCTGTGAGGGAAAATGGAGAAGCTGGATTGCATAAATAATACAGTAAAGATGAAGTCTCTGATTCTTTGGCAAAGAGTTAATAGACACAGTGAATCATGTACAGAGTACAGCATACTGACGTGCATCTTGCGTGCTAACACAAGATAAATTTCTGTTGCAGATTGTTTTATTCAAATCTTAACTGGCATTAATATTGTACTTTTCATAATAATAATGAACTAATTGAATGATTTGTTAATGTCAATATACCTTGTAAGCAATTGGAATTCTTATGCCAATCAAGGTGAAAACCCCTGTGTTTCCCAGTAATATGAAAATAGAGAGAAAATTCAGAAGGAAAAAGTTCAAGGAAAGGTTTAATCCAGACATCTCTGATGCCTTCTTCCTTTGCACACCTTGAAGACACATTCTGACAAAAACGAAGGGAGCTTTTGAGGAGACTTGCATATTTTCCTCTGCCCAGTGCTGTGATCCCTTGTGCAGCTGGCTTTAAAGGGAACTCAGGCACTTAAGAATGCAAGATCATAGAACAATGAATCAGTTTCAGGGTGGTTGCGTGCTATTGTTTTTCTCTTTCTGAATGGAGCCCAAAACTGTGCAGCCAGCAGCTGAAGAACTGCAGAAACCCAAGAATTTTT